>NC_142735.1:20130000-20185000 GCF_051943395.1 Hippocampus bargibanti
TGTTTCATTCTGCAGTATGTACAGTTTTGCACTGTAAAAAAAAAACTGACTACATTGTACTTCGCGGATTTCACATATCGCCGGTTATTTTTGGAACGTATATCCCGCTATAAACAAGGGTTCACTGGTTCACTGTATATTATATTTGGAAAACTTCATTGAATGTGTGTCTGATAGTCAGGTGCACCTAAAATATGGAAAAAGTTTGAAAATACACTTTTCATTGGGGTGCGCCTTATACTCCGGTGCGCCTTATATATCGGAAAATACGATGAGAAGGTTTCTTCAGCCGTCATCTGTACAAAAGTGAAGGTTTCGGACGTTTCGCCTCCTATCCAAGAGACTTCGTCAGCGAACTAAAGTCTGACTGGTCGTATCGGCCCCATTTATATATCCCTAATGTCTAGACATGGTGGCGCCGGACACAGCTATGATAGGTCCCTACTATCAGGTTGGGGGGGCAGAGGACCCCTCCCTGTGGCCCCACATTAGGGATATATAAATGGGGCCGATACGACCAGTCAGACTTTAGTTCGCTGACGTAGCCTCTTGGATAGGAGGCGAAACGTCCGAAACCTTCACTTTTGTACAGATGACGGCTGAAGAAACCTTCTCATCGATGGACCACTCCTGTACGACTGAGAGCTTACACAGACGTATCGGAAAATACGTTATCTTGTTCACACCCATTTCGACAATAATTATATAAACAAAAAGAACAACAACATTTGACTGATTTCAAAACCAGTAATTCATTCATTTGGTTTGTTACGTTCAAGTCATAATACAACGTGATGATTAAGCATTCGGTTTAAAGGACAACCGACGTCTCCGGACAAGTTGTGTCCATAATTTGTAAAATGGCTTCAATTGACTTCTACTGAGCGTATTTTAATAAGATTCCACCGCATATGGCTATATTTTACGTTTTAAGACTCACTCTGAATATTCAGGAAGTCCTGTTTTTGAGATGGTGACGAGTCCGTACGTGACGTCATGAAAGGACCGCCCCTGACCGAAAAAAGACACATTGTAGCGTCCTTCCATCACGTCAATGTATTTTGCTGTACATGTTTGGTCTGACAACTGTGTTGCAACCAAAAGACGCCAGAAGAGGGAGTTCAAACTCCATATAAGGAATTGATCAGCCTGTGGAAGCGGAGGTGGCCACTGGAGGTCGCCATTTTGTGCTTCTTTTTTTTTTGGGTGAGAGATTTCCCCCCAATGTTGCCTCAAAATGGCACGAAATAAATTATTTAATTGATTGCAAACATGGATGCTTTCCTCTTCAGAACTATTTGAATTATATTCATAACTGGATGTGTAACAAGAAAGCATATTCTCCGAATCTGAAGCCATTGTTTGGATTCTCCAGCAATGCAAGACGTCTTGGCGTGACGTCACGAATTGGGGGGGGGAACTTTCTGAAAATGCCCAATTCGCAGCTCATTTTTTTGCAGATTTTGGACACTTTAAGTCATTTTTATTGGTGTTTTTCATTTGAATAAAAATATCATACTGCGTGTTTTGGGTATTTTAGATGCTATAAAACGTTTTTCTGATGTCAGTTAAAAAACAAAAACGTGACGTCGGTTGCCCTTTAACTATCATGGACCTCGAAGGGGATGTAACCATCGATTTTTTTACTTGTAAATAAAAAAAATCTATTTTGCCACATCTTTGTTTGATCAGTAAATGTTTCAATAATGTGTTTATCCTGTTTTTGATGCAATAGTAACTAGAATTTGATCTTTGTCTCTCTCTCTATCTCTATATGTTTTTGCTTTTTTGAATGTTGCTGTGCCGATGACCATTTTGTGTTTGGGAGCCTTTTACTGAGCGAGTTTCTTGTTCTGTAGCCACAAAGGGACATAATTCTTCTTGTGTCGGCCCCAAGCCCGCATAAATACAGAGAGTTGTGTCAGGAAGGACATCCGACGTAAAAGCTTGGCCAAAACAAACATGCGGATCAAACCTCTCAAGATGGAGGACACTGACTTGTTGTGGCGACCCCTTGAAGGGAAAAGCTGAAAGGAAAAGAATACGAGTAACTAGAATTTGATCCAGCAATATGAAAATGCTCTATATGCTAACATCAAAGCACAGATATCAAAGTTTTTTTTTTTTTTCCGGGTCAAAGTGATTGTATGCGTGGCAATATTTTTTTTCTTGTCCCGGGGTTGATGACAAAGAATGCGTGGTAATGTTTTTATGTGCGTGCCCATGAAAGTCGCCGATTGTGTGGCTTCCGTCTTTCTGCTTTCCTTCACCCTTGTGTGGGACATCTGCCGTTTTGTCCCCCTGACGGCATCGCCTTGGGCCAGGAGGATGTCTGCGAACTCGGACAAGGAGCAGAGTGTTTGGCCGTGAATAGGCCGGCCCTCCACCGCTTGCCAGATGATGATTATGATGAATATTGAGAAGAATGGGAGGGTGCCTTGAGGGCATTCCAATTAGTGGATGAAATATGTTATGAACTCTTTATGCTTTGCAGCTAGCACTGGTATGTGCTGCGCGTTTGACTTGCAACTGGTTCAGGGTGTCCCACGCCAACTTCCTCAAGATGGCTGGCACAACAATCTTCTTATTTTCCTTTCAGCCACAGCGAATTTGTGTCCTCCATCTTCAGAGGTTTGATTCACATGCTTGTTTTGGCCAGAATAATAACGTAAATGTAGAAAATGTAAAAAAAAAAAAAAAAAACTGGACCGAAACATGGTCTGTGTGTATTCGGCGTGTAAATCATTTTTACACAGAGTATTATAAAGTATATAGTGAGGAGTGTGTACCAGATATGTTTGCTGGGGGGTGTGTGCTCGTGTTTGGGCAAATGTTTATGTGTGTGAGGGATAGCCTCTCACTATCAAGAAAGCAATCCAATTATGAGGATAATTTGTGCAGACGTATCACGCCGGCGAGAAGCACTTTCTAATATTTCCTCCAATTCCTCGCGGGCTGATCATATATTCTTTATGGGGGCATCGTCATCATCATAATAATCATAATAAGAGGCTGTTTCTTCTTCCTCCCATCAAAAGTACTTCACTGGAGGAAACTGAAATGAAAGTCTCGCTGAGCGGGCTGGGGCGCCGATTGACTTCCTGCCGTCTGCAGATGGAAGGCAGGAAGTGGCGGGAGGGTGACAGGAAGTGCCAGGAAGTGGAAGGAAGTGGCGGTGCGCCTGCTGGAATTTATGATGCGTGTTTAATGGGAGGAATCTGCATATGCTGCTGGACGTGAGTTTGCCTGATGGCTTGCCAGCACGGCAAGGTGCTCTCAACATCATTGCAATCATCCTAATGACGCTTCTCGCAACAATGGTGCCGCATGAATGATGGCAGGAAGTCGCAAGATGGAAGGAAAGGCAAAAACAGTGAGGGAGATGCTATTGGCAGATTGTCTTCGGTAGATGCTCTGGTCTTTTGCAATAAATATTTTAGAGTCAGAAAGAGCATATTTGATTCTTAAACTGTTTTTTAAATTCAATGCTGTACTGTATATACATATGTAATTCGACACGATATATATATATATATATATATATATATATATATATATATATATATATATATATATATATATATATATATATATATATATATATATATATATATATATATATATATATATATATATATAAAAAAAATCCTCGTCTCACCCACCATGGGTGGTGTCTGTCCCCATTTCAGCTCGGGTCCTCTACCAGAGGCCAGGAAGCTTGAGGGTTCTGCGCAGTATCCGTGCTGTTCCCAGCACTGCGCTTTTCTGGACCGAGATATCCGATGTTGTTCCCGGGATCTGTTGCAACCACTCGTCGAGTTTGGGGGTCACTGCCCCAAGTGCTCCGACCACCACAGGCACGACTGTCACCTTTACCTTCCAGGCTCTCTCCAGCTCCTCTCTGAGCCCTTGGTATTTCTCGATTTTCTCATGTTCCTTCTTTCTGATGTTTCCATCACTCGGGACCGCTGCATCCACGACAACGGCTTTCCTTTCCCCTTTATCTATGACCACGATATCTGGTTGGTTGGCCATTACCATCTTGTCAGTCTGTATCTGGAAGTCCCACAGGATTTTTGCTCGGTCATTCTCCACCACCTTGGGAGGTGTTTCCCATTTTGACCTTGGGGTTTCCAGTCCATACTCCGCACAGATGTTTCGGTAGACTATGCCAGCCACCTGGTTATGGCGCTCCATGTAGGCTTTCCCTGCCAGCATCTTACACCCTGCAGTTACGTGTTGGATTGTCTCAGGTGCCTCTTTGCACAACCTACACCTTGGGTCTTGTCTGGTGTGGTATATCCCTGCCTCTATGGCTCTGGTGTTCAGGGCCTGCTCTTGGGCAGCCAGGATGAGTGCCTCTGTGCTGTCCTTTAGGCCAGCCCTCTCTAGCCACTGATAGGACTTCTTGAGATCAGCCACTTCTGCTATGGTTCGGTGGTACATCCCGTGTAGGGGCTTTTCCTCCCATGATTGTCCCTCTTCCAGCACCTCATCCTCTGTTCCCCATTGACTGAGACATTCTCTGAGTACATCATCCGTTGGAGCCTTCTCTTTGATGTATTCACGGAGCTTGGATGTTTCATCCTGGACAGTGGCTCTCACACTCACTAGTCCCCGGCCTCCTTCCTTACGGCTTGTGTACAGTCTCAGGGTGCTGGACTTGGGATGGAACCCTCCGTGCATGGTGAGGAGTTTTCGGGTCTTAACATCCGTGGTCTGAATCTCTTCCTTTGGCCACCTTATTATTCCTGCAGGGTATCTGATCACTGGCAGGGCATAGCTGTTTATTGCCCGGGTCTTGTTCTTGCCATTGAGCTGGCTTCTGAGGACTTGCCTCACCCGCTGGAGGTATTTGGTCGTAGCCGCTTTCCTTGTTGCTAATTCGAGGTTGCCATTGGCCTGTGGTATACCGAGGTACTTGTAGCTGTTTTCAATGTCTGCTATTGTTCCTTCAGTGAGTGAGACCCCTTCAGTGTGGACGACCTTGCCCCTCTTAGTCACCATCCGACTACATTTCTCCAGCCCGAATGACATTCCGATATCACTGCTGTAGATCCTGGTTGTGTGGATCAGGGAGTCTATGTCCCTTTCGCTCTTAGCATACAGCTTGATGTCATCCATGTAGAGGAGGTGACTGATCATAGCTCCATTTCTGAGGCGGTATCCATAGCCTGTCTTGGCGATTATCTAGCTGAGGGGGTTCAGTCCTATGCTGAACAGCAGTGGGGAGAGTGCATCACCTTGGTATATGCCACATTTGATGGACACTTGCGTTAATGGCTTGCCATTGGCTTCAAGTGGGGTTTTCCACATCCTCATCGAGTTTGCAACGAAGGCTCTCAGGGTCCTGTTGACCTTATACAACTCCAAGCATTCATTGATCCATGTGTGTGGCATCGAGTCATATGCTTTCTTGTAATCAATCCAGGCTGTGCACAGGTTGGTATGTCGGGACCTGCAGTCTTGAGCGACTGTTCTGTCAACCAGCAGCTGATGTTTGGCACCTCTAGTATCTCTACTAATGCCTTTCTGTGCTTTGCTCATGTATTGATCCATGTGTCCACTTATCTTAGCCGCAATGATGCCTGACATGAGCTTCCATGTTGTGGAGAGACAGGTTATTGGCCGATAGTTGGAAGGAACTGCACCCTTTGAGGAATCCTTCATGATCAGGATTGTTCGCCCTTCGGTTAGCCATCCTGGGTGAGTCCCATCCATCAGCAGCTGGTTCATTTGTGCTGCTAGGCGCTCGTGGAGAGCTGTGAGTTTCTTTAGCCAGTAGGTGTGGACCATATCCGGGCCTGGTGCCGTCCAGTTTTTCATACCTGAGACTCTTCCTTGTATATCTGCCGCTGTGATGGTAACTGGGTTCTGTTCAGGGAGGTTGCTGTGCTCCTCTTTCAGAGTCACCAGCCATTGTGCACTGCTGTTATGTGCGACCTCCTTCTCCCATATGGGTCTGCTCTGCTGTTAGAACCCTGCCACTGAGCGTACACTTTCGCAGGTTGTGTTGCGAACAGCCTGTTTATTCTTCTGGCCTCATTCTCTTTCGTGTACCTCTTTAGGCGACTGGCCAAGGCCTGGAGCCTTTGTTTGGCAGTTTCGAGTGCTTCAGGTATGGTTATCTGCATGTACCTCTTGGGTATTGGCCTTTTATTCACACCTCTCTGGGTCTCCGTCAATTGACTCACATCTTTCCGAGCCGCGTTGATCTTGGCCTCCAACCGTCTTTTCCATGGTGGGTAATGAATCTCGTGGCTCTCATGGTTGCTCTTGTAGCCAAGCATGTCTAGGATCACTGATGCTGAGGTGTATATCAGCTCATTGGTTTCCGTGATCGTTCCGGTCGGGATCGTTCTCAGTGCTGCATTCACAGTTTCCATGAGACTTTCAGGTGGTACTTCACATAGCCGTTGTAATCGGTGCCTTCGTTGCCCAGTTTTCATTCTTGCCATGATCTTATCTCTCAGGTCATTTGCTGCCTCGCTCAGCATTTCATTTATTGGGGCTGGCTTCCCAATCTCATTATTCATTGGGGCTTGCCTCCCAATCTCTGGTTGAACCTCTTCCTGTGATGTGGCAGCCTGGGGCCCTTCACCTCGGAATTTGTGTTGTACCTCATCAATCTCAAGTTGTGATAGCAATTGCCGTTTGTGGATATTGGAACACTGAGCTACTAGTTGTTTCGTGGTCAACCGTGACTGTGGGTTTCGAAGTAACCATTCAGCCCCCATTCTCCGCGTGTAACCCCTCTGACTAGGGTTGCTTGAGTAGTTGCATTCCAACAGAGCCATGTTATCGCATCTCGTCCATCTCCGCTTTGTTCCAGTAGCCCATTTTCCATCAGGGTGCTCTGGTTCCCCAGCACCTGATGCAGACCTTGTTTGGCCGGGCGACGTCTGAGCCGGCATGTCATTCCATTTATTGTCTCTCATCATTGTATGAGGTAGGCATTAGCGTGAAGGGTCTTGCCCAAGGACCCACACTGGATGATGTCATTGTGCTCATTTCTGCTCATTTTCTCTGCCACAAGTGGGATTCGAACCATCGTCTCCCATATGCCAAACCGATGCCCATATATATATATATATATATATATATATATATATATATATATATATATATATATATATATATATATATATATATACAGTACACACACACACACACACACACATGTCAGGTAATTGAAGCACCTAAAACGCAGCTGTCTGTAATAAAAGAATCCATTATAAATCATCAAGGATTAAAGCAACACACAAAACACAAAAGCCGTATTATTTACCTTTGCGGTGGTCGTTGATGGCTTGATGGAATGGGTAGCTTTTAGCATAAAGTGTCTAAAGGAGCTCTGGGTTGTATATCTTAGAAGTTTTAATATTGCAACAGCAACAGATGCTGGCAGACACACTAGAAACTCCATTAATAGCTGGTTCCCTTGCTTGTATAATCTCTTCAAATTGTACAGATGTGGGTTATTTGTGGAGCCTGATTGATATTTTAATCTTGCAGACTCCACTCTGCCTTTGAACTATCAATAAAGTTGAAACAAGTCCAAATTTGACTGTTTTCTATCGATTTTCTTACCATGTGACTTTGTGTTTTTTTCTTCACTTTTTTGTCTCAAGCTCTGTCGTCTCCCTTTCGTGTGTGTGTGTTTCTGTCTCTGTAACCCCCCCACTCACTGCTGCGTGTGTCCCCTTCCTCCTCCACTTAGGATCTTGACCAATCACGTATGGCTTTAACCGAAAACTAGGGGCGGGGCGTAGAGGGGAAAAAAAACGCTGCCATTTTCAGCTTTGTATACTTCAGAGAACCGGCTCGTTTGCGAACGACACAACACTCATTGTGACGCTCCGTGTGTTTCCCGAAAAATAGTTTGTGTGCCAAGATTATATTATATTATTCAAATGTAACTTTCGTAAGGCGTAAAGTTCGTGAGCTAAAGCGTTGGTAATCCGAGGTATCACTGTATATATATATATATACTTTTTTTTTAATTGACAATTCCTTAACTTTTAAAATGTATCTCAATGAGTTGATGCAACAACCTCTTTTTAGTAGTAAGGTTGGAATTGAAACTGAATCATTTCATCACCAACGAGACACATGAAAACATTTTTTTTTCAAGTGTGTACGGAAGATGTCTCGCTTAAAGCGGTGGCGTGCGATCAGAGTCGGCCGTCTTGTAAAGTTGTTTAAGTTGCGCGTTTGTTGTCATTTGATGCAAAGCGCTTCTGACTTCAGGGAAGCACGACAGCTCAAAGACGACAACGACGACGCCGCAAGCTGAACACGCCACACCAAGCTAAAACCCAAAAGGGACGCTGGTTAAAAATAGCGGCGAGTAATTAAAATCACACACACATAGGACAGCCAGCGCGCATGTGTGTTAATGTTAGACTGAATACTTTTCCCAGAAGACATGTCGAAGATGAGGGTAGCTCGACCAAACACGTAACAAAGCATCACATTATCAAGGTCTTTGTCTCCGTTTTTGAGTCTCCATTGTTTCGAGATGCTTTTGACCGTGGAAATATGCAAATAAGCTGTAAATTGTCCCTCATATAGATTAAGCCGCCGGTAAGTCTCCTGAGCTCACCGCTTAAAGAAGAAATTGTTTATTACCCCCCCCCCCGCAACCATTTGCGCACAAAACCGAAAAATATAGTACAAGTTCGCTCCGAAGTTATTTGTACATCAAATACATTATTTCCATTTAAATTAATTCAAATGTAATCTATCAGTTCCAGCACCCCCCGCCCCCCAAAAAAACAAAAAAAAAACACCCAATTTGTTTGGATGGTCACTGTATTTTTTGGAATACAAGGCGCACCTTCAACGAATGACATATTTAAAAACATTTTCCATACATAGGGTGCACCACATTATAAGAGGCACCTTCAATGACATATTTTCTTTTAGGTCTGCCTTGTAGTGCAGAAAATCCAGTAGTTTTAATCAAGGATCGACCAATCATGTCAACATCGGCCAACCAACTCTTCAATTCGCAAGCATGCTGTTTAGGCATGTACTGTATGTTCAACCATTTTAACGTCAATCCATGGAATTCATGTATTTAGCGGTTTTCAGCGGATGCTACCAAAGTTTGGAAGGCGTAGATTGAGCACCGGAAACAATACAGCATACATATTATTCCAAATATAGTTCATCCCGGCATTCGTAATAATAAAAAAAATAAAAAATATGATTCCCAAAGGGACTGAAGACCCCTTGCTGTTTGTAATATTTGAATCCTAAGTGTAAATCTATGGTCTTTCATTTAAGGTCCTTAATGGGGCATACGGAAAAATAATACAACCAATCTGCTTAAAAGGCATTTTTGGGGTTGTTATATTAATGATAATGTGCCACTAATCCGGATGTGAATGCACTTTTGTTGAGAATTAACAGCAATATTAGGTTGACGGTACTTGAAATAAGATCAAATGGAAAAAGATATAATTGATAAAAGTAATCCAGTGAGAAATTTAGGTAGCGGATTGGCGGCACCCGCATAAAACCCGATTGAAGAATGATTTTCTGTTACGAGACCAACAAGCTCATCCGGGATATTAAATGAGAGAAATAAACATCAACATCTCTTATTGCTGTTTTTTAAAACAAAAATATGACTCTTTTGTTCGCCCCTTTCAAACCTGATTATTTAGTCATGACACCCATAGATCATGATTAAAATAAATAAATAAATACTACTACTACTACTACTACTACTACTACTACTACTACTACTACTACTACTACTACTACTACTACTACTACTACTAGTACTACTACTACTACTACTACTACTACTACTACTACTACTACTACTACTAATAATAATAATAATAATAATAATCAGGAGTAACTGTCAGCTCATACATGTAAACAGATGATCCTGAATATTTTGGAAACCGGAAATTTGACCTTGACCTGCATATTAACTGCATGTAGTTAATAATGAGAACACAATTGAAAACTATAAAAAGAAATATATATGGATGGGACATAATTGGACACATACATAATATCCCATCATTATGTATGTTCGTGGTAGCCAGCTAACTTCCCGAGGCAGGCAGCAACATTGGCGCGCATGTGTTTGTGTGTATGTGGTATGTGTGTGTGTGTGTGTGTGTGTGTGTGTGTGTGTGTGTGTGTGTGTGTGTGTGTGTGTGTGTGTGTGTGTGTGTGTGTGTGTGTGTGCGCGCATGTGCGCAATGGCCGGCTAATTGGCAGGAGCTCCTGTCAATCACAGAGTCACAAGCCCGGTTACACCTGACTTCCCCTTTGTGATTGACAGGCCCCAGGGACCAATCACAAAAGGCAGACGGGCTTCCAAGCAGGCCTTCACACCACACAACTTTTTGTCTTTTTTTCCACCAGCAGACACTTTAAACTTTGCCTTTCTTCCCGCTTTTATACAAGACGGAACCGATGGCGACCTCACAGGCCAATGTCAGATCCAAATAGTTGATTGGAAGAAGAAAAAGTGCCTGAAAAAAAGCATTTTTTTGAACCCAGCCATTCAATTGCCCCTGACACGAGTTTCACATTCAAAACACGGTGCACACTCCAATTCTCAAGGACCCGTGTCTTAAACGTTGATACAAAAAAAAAGAAAACAAGCTGCCCCTGACACCAGTTGCACTGACCAATTGCATGGACATGTCTATCAGAAAAATACATGTGGAAAAGTCCAACGAACCCATGCCGAAATTAATCAGGAAGTCATCTATTTTGGTTTCAATCAACCGTTTACCAATTACTGTCCGTATCGACATCTATCCATTCACTATATGGATCAATATGTAGATATTGTAATATTGTACTGTACTGTACTGTACTGCACTGCACTGTACTGTACTGTACTGTACTGTACTGTACTGTACTGTTCTGTACTGCACTGTACTGTACTGTATTGTATTGTATTGTATTGTATTGTATTGTATTGTATTGTATTTTGTATTTATTTATTTATTTATTTATGTGTGTGTGTTTGTGTTTTCATTTATTTATGTTTGTTTCTTTGTTTGTTTATTTTATTGTTTTTTGTTAATGTGTTTATTTATTTATTTATTTATTTATTTATTCAGTCAGTCACTTAGTTAGTTAGCTAGTTATTGTGAGCATGTTTATTTATTACTGTATTCATTTATTCATTTGTTAATGTATTCATTTATTACTTTTATTGTTTATTTATTTATGTATTTATTTAGTTGGTTAGTTAGTTATTATTAAAATGTTTATTTATTAATTTATTGATTCTTTAATTTATTAATTGCTTGATAGATTCATTGATTCATTGATTCAAAAATTCATTAATTCATTCATTCATTCATTTCATCATTTAATCATGTATTTAGTTATTTATGTGTTACTTTGTTTATTTATTAGTTTTTAATTTATTCAATATCTATCCTCTTTATCCTCATAGGGGTGGCGAAGGTTGCTGGAGCCTATTCCAGCCGTCATTGGGCAGTAGGTGAAGGACACCTTGAACTCGTGCCAGCAAATTGTATGGGACAAGGAGGCAAATAACAGCCCGCACGCACAGAATCAGAATCAGAAAGCCTTTAATAGTCCCACAATTGGGTGATTTGCAACTGACGAAATCAAACGTCCTTGGATCGGTTCTTTTAAAAAACGAATGGATAAAGCTACTTCTGAGAGACAGTGTGGGCTAAATAGGGCAAAAATGACGAGGAAGCAGTTAAAAGTTAAATGACCATCATTTTTCTTCTTTATACCCTTCTTTTTTTATTTTTTTAATGCAAAACCCAATTAGATTGTTGCACAATTAGATTGTGTAACATCTATTTGTTACGTATTTTAATGTATTTTTATGCTTTCTGAAACATTTATGAGGCTTGTAATGGGTTGGGGCATTTATACGCGCCTCTCGTTACAAAATATTGTACTTGAGAAATTTATTCCAGAACCAATTAATTTCTTAAGTAGAGGTACCGCAGCATGTATTTATTTATTCAGTCAATGGGCGATCAATATAAACAGTTTTAACATCAGGGAAGATTTATTTATTTTTTTCAAATGTGCAATAAACCTTATGAGTAAATAAATTAAAAAATAAAATGTTGCAAATCTGAAAAGCTAATTAACATTTGCTTCTAGGAATTCAATTAAAAGCAGTTATGTTTATTTTCTTTGCCAATATTTTAGCTTTTAGCAAAAAGTTATAATTGGCTTCAAATATCGGTTATTTCGGCTCTTTGATGAGTAATAAAAAGTACCGACCTTGGTCCATGTCTAATTTTGAAAGATAATTTGGCCACCCATGAAACAAATCCAAATAAATAACTTGGCAACTGCAGTGATAAACTAGCTACGATAATGTAGAAGCTACGATAAACTAAACTGAACACAATTTGCAAGGAGCATTGAAAAGTCACATGACAACAACGGATCGCCATCTTTCAGCACCGGATGCAACCACCACGTGCAACTGTTCCAAGTTCAACGCAGTGTTGAAATGTGAAGCATTTCAACTAGAGCGAAGTCTGTTGGCAGTAATGCCAGCCGTCAACGTGAAAAAGACAGCTGCCATCGTGTAAAGGGATGACCCGCCATTTACCTCGTCATCATCTCGCAGTCAAATTGTCCGGCAGGCTTTTGTCTTTTTTTGCCTCGGAATGACGGTGAGTAATCACAGGCTGCTGGCTATGGGAAAAAAAAGAAAAAAAAAAGAAGAAAGCACTGCGCTCATTCCGACTTGACAGGATGAATGCAACGCGGCCGACTTGATGAATTAAGTGTCTCTCACTCTCTCCTTTTATAATCTTTTCTTTTCATGTCCACTTCCATCCTCGTCCTCCTCCAGCGTCTGTTTTTAAACCGTCAAGTCTGCAGATGAAACGTGTTTGTCGACACTTTCTCTTCTAACCCCTCTTCTTGCGTTAAGACACTAAAATTATAAAGCGCTAATCACGTCAACGTCCCAGCATGTTCGTCGTGTCTAATTGGCGCTGAATGTGTTTAGTGTCCGTTTTTTTTTCATGATATTTTTCCTTTGCTCTATTCCAATGTTAATGACAAAACCTCATCGTAACAACCATTTTGAGCGACAACGGCGCTCTAAACAAGTCAACAAGAAGATTTGAACCGAGAGTGAAACGACATGCTAATATTCGTAGCATCTCAAACAGTTAGCATGCTTCCAGGTTGATTCGCGAAAAAGCCAAGATGTTTCTTGGCTTGTGGAGCTATGCTGGAAATAATTAAATAGCTAAGAAATAATAACTAAAGAAAGTGACAAACATGACAAGAAACAAGAAAACACACACAATAAAAATAAATGGTGCAGTGGTGAAAAAACAACAGCCAGTTAATTCACAAAAAGTCATTTACACACCCTACCCACCACTGTCTAACGACGAAACTGCTTTGGGAAAGCGATAAATGGCAAGGCCCGCACAATTGAGTGTCAGTGGTGCACTCAACAAGTTAACAGAAGAAAGGCACTGCGGAAAAAAACCCCACATACACTGCATTAGTGGCTGGGCTGATTAGTCTGCTTGCAGCAACAACAGCAACTAAGTCAAAGAAGACAATAAAGAAGAGAAGAAGAAGATTTTCAACTCACCTCCATATATGGCGGTTCAACAGTGACATGAATACTTTGATGTGACAGTTGAGTATGTTCGAATGAGGGTATGCAAGGGAGAAGGGATGGAATACAGTCATTAATGTTGTTGAGTCAAAGCAGTCAATTGACTATTTGCAAAAATACAAATGAGTTTTCCTCATAGCAACACTCGCACACACACGCACGTGCGCGCACAGCATCAGTAAAACATGTTCACATCATTAGAAGTCTCCAGTTCGCATCTGACATATGCTAATTGAAACTGGCCAATTACGTGCGGACAATTTGTACAACAGACAGTCTGAGGCGGAAGGCCACACAGGCGTGCGCACACACCACCGCACGGGCACATTGGCTTGTTAATGAAGTATCTGGAAAATCTTCTCAGCGCTGGCCAACAATAAAAGTTGCTATATGAACTCTGGGAAAAGACGGCAAACTTGGTTTGTTTCCATAGTTTTAAACGGAAGGATTGATGCGTCCACATAAGAGTGCAAAAATACCAGTCGTCATGACGTTGGCGTCCATTCCTTGGACAAAATTTACTAGTTAGCTCGTTAGGTAGCCAGTTGTTTAGTTAGCTAGTTTAGGCGGCAGACTTGTCTCGAGAGCACAGACGTCAAAGTCAAGGCCCGGGGGCCAAATCTGGCCCACCACATGATTATATTCGGCCCGCAAAAGCAAATCAAATGTGAAATTCCACTGAAAGTCCGAACCAAAATTTCAAATTGTTGTATGTAAACCACAAAAACAGACGTTATTTTGGACTTTAAATTTTGTTGATGAAACTGTGATTCAACAAGGAGTTGTATTTTAGTTGTACTGTGCAGGTGATAAAGTCAATCTGCCTGCTCATACTGTCCTTTTTTCTGGCTACATGTGTTCCTTGACCAACTTTATTCAAAAATCTTTTGTTCAAATAATAATAATAATAATAATAATAATAATAATAATAATAATAATAATAATATGTTTTATTTATAAACATGTCAAAACTCTCAACGTCACTTTACAGTTACAGGATATTTTTTTCTGTGGGTGAGCAGCGGCAGCGACACGCGCCAGCGTTAACTCAACCCGGAAGTAACTCAAATAGATAGAAAGCTAGCTAATAGATATCTAATTGATTGGATTGGATTTGCCTTTATTAGTCTCGCAGTGGAGAAATTTACATTTCACAGCAGCAAAGTTATGAAAGAAAAAAATGATAAATAGCTAAATAGCTATTTAGCTAATAAATAGCCAGCTAGATAGCCAGCTAGCCATCAAAGGTGATGCTAACCTTTAGCATGTCATTCGCGCTTCCAATCGCTCATCCTCAAGGCATCATTGAATTTGACATCCGAACAGTGTAATTATTTCCATTGAAAAAATGAATGAAGCAGTTTTTTTCCTTTCATTTTGACAGATGATGATGATGAGAATGGTTTACAAAATCATTTGAAGTTGGTAAGATAAAGTTATTGCCTGTACATATTTGAAACCATTCGGCTTCCTTTGTCCGGCTCGTTCCAGTACATCTCTCCTTCAGGCACAAACCCAAAGGACGCAGCGACCATTCGTCTTTCCGAGCGTCCGCCTCGATTGCGTCTTTGTTCCTCTAAATCTAATAAAGAGGCCGATTGCTTTTGCTAATCACCAGGCTGTTCCCCGCTATTGCTTATTGCTGCCATTAATTTAAAAGATAACAAGATCACTTTGTCTGCGTGGTTGCGGACACCCGCACGCGTGTATGTTCTTTACAGTTAGTTGAACATATGGATAGTTTCGAGTCGCTTCAATAACAAAAGCCCCAAAGCAAAGTCAAAAATGTCATTGGCTGTTTTCAAAATGATTGCTGTCGTATCATTGGATGGATTCAATGTCAATCATAATAGCGTCATTTGTGATGTCACTCCAAACAAGCACTTCCTGGATGTATCATACCTGTTCCCTTTCTTGGTTTGGTTTGTTTATATATTTCAGGTCTTTTGCTGAAAAACAAAAGCTTATTGAAACTTGGTAGTTTGGGTTCTAATGGGCATGAGGTCTCTCATTTTATATACCTTTTTAGGATTCAGTTTCAAGAATTATAAATGGATTGGCTTGATTGTCCTTTCTGACACTTTGAATCTTCAGCACCCCCAAGCCAATTGTTCTTTGAAACATGAAGTCTGGCAAGCATGTACATCACGAGTAGACCCACAAAAAAATCGCAAAAGGCCATAGCTTCCAGAGAACCATCATCTGTTTTGCATGGCTACAATTAAGAAAAAAATATTTAATAACTATTATTTTGACAATTCAGCGCGCATGACGTTTTGTATACACGTCTGAATTGAGCAGACTCAAAAAATAAAAGTCTCTTGAAGCCATGCCCCAAGTTTGGTTTGAAAAAGCCCTTAAATGACGAATGATGGATAAAAAAACAAATCACAGTGGTCCATCTTGGAATTGTGAAAAATCAGTAGCTGAAAAGTGTGCTAAAAGCCACGAAATAAGAAGATAGGAATAAGGTGGATCGACTTAAATAAACGAACGGACAGAAAGATGGATGGATCAATGAATGAATCAATGAATGAATCAATGAATGAATCAATGAATGAATGAATGGATCAATGAATAAATAAATAAATAAATAAATTAATGAATGAATGAATGATTAAATAAATACATGAATAAATAAATGAATAAAATAAATGAATATAAATAAATGGTTGGATGGATGGATGGATGGATGGATGAATGAAAAAAATAAATACTATTAATAATTACATACATACATACATACATACATACATACATACATACATACATACATACATACATACATACATACATACATACATACATACATACATACATACATACATACGTACGTACATATGAATGCACGCATGCATGCATGCACAAAACATCCATTGAGGCATCATTTTAATTATTTTCAATGGTATGTTTTTGAACCTTCACAAATCACTCCTGCATGCTTTTAACCGATGTCAAAGCATAATTCTGACTCTTTGACGACCCATTTGATGCAGTGGGGCTCGGTGGGATATAGCTCATTCATTTATGTATTTATAAATAAGTAAATAAATAATACATACATACATACATACATACATACATACATACATACATACATACATACATACATTACATTAATTAATTAATTAATTGATGGATGAATAAATAGTCCCGGCCCGGTAGTCGAGTGGTTAGCACACCGGCTTCACAGTGCAGAGGTCGCCGGTTCACGTCCCGGTCCGGCCTCCCTGTGTGGAGTTTGCATGTTCTCCCCGGACCCGCGTGGGTTTTCTCCAGGTCCTCCGGTTTCCTCCCACACTCCAAAAACATTCATGGCAGGCAGATTGACCACTCCAAATTGTCCCTAGGTGTGAGTGTGAGAGTGACTGTTGTATGTCTTTGTGTGCCCTGCGATTGGCTGGCAACCAATTCAGGGTGTCCCCCGCCTCATGCCCGAAGACAGCTGAGATAGGCTCCAGCAACCCCCGCGACCCTAATGAGGAATAAGCGGTACGGAAAATGAGATGAGAGAGATGAGATGAGATGAATAAATAAATAAATAAATAAATAAATAAAAATAAATAAATACATGAATAAATGAATAAACAAATAAAAACATAAATACAGAAATAAATACAGAAATAAACACAGTGATACTTCAGTTTATGAACACCTTGGCTTACGAACTTTATGGTTTATGAACGTTAAATTTACGAAAATGTTACGTTGGCGTACGAACTGTTTTTCGGGATACACACGAAGCTGCCACAATGAGTGATGTGTCTTTCGCGAAAGAGCCCGAGCTCCTAACACGAAAATGGCAGCCGGCTTTTTTTCCCCTCTATTCCCCGCCCCCAGTCTTCGGTTAAAGCCACGTGATTGGTCAAGAACGCAACAGTGAGGGGAGGTGGTTTAAACATTAAAGAGACAGGCAGACACAGAGAGAGACAGTGACAGAATTGATAGAAAACAGTGAAATTTGGACTTGTTTCAACTTTGATAGTTCAAAGGCAGAGTGTAGACTGCAAGGTTAAAATTCCCATCAATCAGGCTCCACAAATAACCTGCACAAGCCATCTGTACACTTGATGCAAAAAGCTATCAAGCTAGCTAAACAGAACACAATTGATGAGGAACAAGGTAAAATTAGAAAGAAAGAAGAAAGCTACGTTCCTCATCACATGTTTAATGCTGATGAAACCGGCCACTCCATTCCATCAAGACATCAACGACCATCACATAGGTAAATAAAACGGCTTTATTATATAGTACAGTATATTTCTTTAATTATAATACCATAGGGGGTGGCCCGGTAGTCGAGTGGTTAGCACACCGGCTTCACAGTGCAGTGGTCGCCGGTTCGCGTTCCGGTCCGGCCTCCCTGTGTGGAGTTTGCATGTTCTCCCCGGACCCGCGTGGGTTTTCTCCGGGTCCTCCGGTTTCCTCCCACACTCCAAAAACATGCATGGCAGGCAGATTGACCACTCCAAATTGTCCCTAGGTGTGAGTGTGAGAGTCACTGTTGTTTGTCTTTGTGTGCCCTGCGATTGGTTGGCAACCAATTCGCAACCCTAATGAGGAATAAGCGGTACGGAAAATGAGATGAGATGAGATGAGATAAATAAATAAATAAATAAATAAATAAATAAATAAATAAATAAATAAATAAATACATGAATAAATGTCCGGAAGAAATAAATAAACAAACAAATAAACAATAAATAAATAAATGCCTCTTGAAAAGAAACAGATAGTAACCCTTAAACTGGAAACAAAACAAGTCAGCTGATCAAAACTGCACATGTGTTGGCTTTGCGCAGAAAGTTAAATGTCGAGCATCCATTGATTTTTGCGTGTGTGCTAATGGACGTATCGTTTCGGCGTTCTCTACGGGGACGCATCCACAAATACAGGAAGAGGCGCTAGGATGCTAATTGGTCACAAGGAGGGTTGCTCTGACATCAACGTCAATCATGGACAGGAAGTCAACTGTGACCCAGAGAGTTATTTCCTCACGCTCTTCATGATAATGAAGAGCATTCAGCATTGATCACAACGCCGGAAGACAATTAACACCAATGTATGTGTTTGTCAGGCTGCCAACGGCTCAAGTGTGCTGCCGTCTTGCCTTATTGTGATGCTATCATCTTGTCTGTGTTTAGTCACGTTGCTAAAACACCATTAGAGACGATGATAAGTAATCATTGTCCTTATTCGAGTAGATCTACAGATGCTTTGTAAGTAAATGAGGAAGTATTGGTTCAACATTGAAATATGCCTGACTCTACGTCTCAGTGACTGACATTTTCAAAGCAAAGCTGTCTATCTTGCCAACCGTTTTAAGAGCATATTGATTGACCTTTAAAGACACGCAGAATATTGTGTGCTGTGAAAACATAGCCAAGCACCAAACCTATCAAAGGAAATAGAAGATGAAAATAAATGCAAATTTGTTTGCCATTTTTTTTAATTCATTCACTGCCAGACGCGCAAAAATGTGTCCACTCCAGTGCCAAAGTTTTGTCATTGTCACTCGAATTCCAGTACCTACAGAATATTTAGTTTTAGGAATACATAAACATTCAACACAGCGTTAGAAATTTAAGACTCTAAGCTTATTATATCAGAAAAAAGAGTTAATTCCTAAATGTTATGGGTTTGGAGTTTTATGAGCTTGAAACACGCAGCGGCTCCCCTCTCTCTCCTGACAAATTGTTGTTTTCATGTTTATTATGTTTGTTAAAGTCATTGTAAGTGCCCTGCACGCTGGGTCCGAGAGGACAGTAATTTCATCTGTGTTGTATGTCATGCATATTAGCATATTTGACAATAAAGTTGACTTTGACTTGACTTTTGACTTTGAAATGAGTGCAGCTGTCCAAAATACAATGCAAAACATACATTCTGGAATGGCGCTCTACGTCATATTTTAAAGTCCCTAATAAATTTGTGAATGGCAGTGAATGAGTTCATCATCGCCATCGTGTTGAGTTCACAGGAAAAAAAAGATTCTTGCAAAAACAAGGAGAAATTATTATTTTTGTTTATTTTTGGTTTTATTTTATTTTTTTATTTGATCAATCTTAACAGTGTGTTTGACACATTTTTCTTTTTCATTTTTTGTGACTCCTCAATGTCACGGTTTGCAAGGTGGTAATGGCAGATGTGGATCCCAAAAAGCAGGCAGGAGGGAGCAGCAGTTTGTGTTTGAGAAATTGTATTAAAATAAAGTCAACAGGAACAAAATCTAAAACATCAAAGTCATTCAAACAGAAAAAATACAAAGTATCAAATAAAGACGAAGAGTAAAAGTCTGCCAAGATTAAACAAACACATGCACAGCATACAATGCATACACAGTGCATACAATTGCATACAATGAGCCGACAACGAATGGTCGTTCCGGGAGTCCTTTTGACTGCCACTGATTGTAACGACCAGCACCTGCGAGGTTGCAGGCAGGGCTGACAGCGCTACCCATTGGTCGCCCATCCGAACGTGGCAGGAAGCCACTGATTGGGACGACCAGCACCTGTGCAGGTGCAGGCGGGGCCGACAGTGCCACCCCTTGCCACCCCAACCAGATCATGACACTCAAATTATAAAACAAGCACAAACAAAACTGAGAATGGGCTTTTAGTGACAAAAATAGTGATTTACAGATATACTCACATATTAACACTTTCTACAACCTAGCGCAACATCTACCCTCTTTATACCATCCATTTTCCACTTTGCCAAAATTGTACTTTATCACATTACCACAGCGACAAATGTAATCATTTTTCAACCATCCTGTTCATTTGTCAACATTTAGTTGGACCTCATTGACCGTTTGAGAGATCAACACAACTGCATTCTGTCACTTCTCCAGCACACAATTAGCTTGCAAATGTATTATCGCTTTGGCCATCAAATTGTGTGCATGCCACCGTCTCGTCGGAATATCTCATCTCTCAGCGGGACGCATCATCCGGTAGCAAACGATACCATCACGCACGACTTTGGCCTTCGTCTCTGTTATCAATGCCTCCACAAGTCCCGAGACGGCAACCTGTGCCCGTTCGGATTTGCGGCACGCGTGCTGCAACAGTCGCTGGAGGCGCGATAACTAATCTAGATTTCATGTGCATGACCCCGCCAGTGACCACCGAGGCCTCAAGCACCAAAAGTTTGGCAAAAGAGACACTAATTCAGCACTCCGAGGATGTTTGCATACCCTGGAGGATGCAGTGTAATCCCTATGAACGAGACCAACGCTGACCCGCTCGGTACATCAGGGGCCCAAGGGAGGGGAGATTTAGAGATTGGTCGAGCCGGAAATGAGCTGCATATAAATGTGTTTTAATATTGAAAGTAAATGACACTTATCAAGCACTTTTAAGGATGCACAAAGACGTGTGCCCATAGGCGAACAGTAACGCACACAATATGAAAATGTCTGAATAAACGACTGTTCAGTTAGTGAGATGAGATTAAACCTGATTAGGTGTTAAATACCACAATGTCATTTTAGATTTGGTTACGTTCAATTAGGTTTGAATAAATTAGCTTTGTTGGTCCAATGGACCGAGTGGCTCGCGCGTCAACCTCACAGTGAAAAGACACCGAGTTCAATTCCAGCTCAAGCTTTCCTTTTAGGAGTTTTTATGTTCTCCCTGTGTCTACGTGGGTTTTCTCCAGGTCCTCTCGTTTCCTCCCTCATTCCAAAAATATTCATAACAGGCTGATTGAACACTCAAATTTGAAAAAACAAAACCCGAACAAATTCAGGAATGGCGCTCCACATCATGCTTTTTAATTTCAAAATAAATTTGGGAATGGCAGCGAATGAGTTAATTTGCATGATGCCAAACTTTAATTATCCATCCATCCATCCATCCATCTTCTGACGGTTATCCGGGGTCGGGTCGCGGGAGCACCAGCTTCAGTAGGGAAGCCCAGACTTCCCTCTCCCCAGCCACTTCTTCTAGCTCGTCCTGGTGGATCCCGAGGCGTTCCCAGGACAGCTGGGAGACATAGTCTCTCCAGTGTGTCCTGGGTCGTCCCCGGGGTCTCCTGCCAGTGGGGCATGCTTGGAACACCTCAGCAGGGAGGCGTCCTGGGGGCATCCTAATCAGATGCCCGAGCCACCTCATCTGGCTCCTCTCTATGTGGAGGAGAAGCGACTCGACTTTGAGCCCCCCCCTCCCAGATGACCGAGCTTCTCACCTTATCTCTAAGGGAGAGCCCGGACACCCTACGGAGAAAGCTCAATTCGGCCGCTTGCGTCCGGGATCTCATTCTTTCGGAAACAACCCATAGCTCGGACCATAGATGAGGGTTGGGAAGTAGATCGACCGGTAGATTGAGAGCTTTGCTTTTTGGCTCAGCTCCTTCTTCACCACGACAGATTGGTACTAACTCCGCATCACAGCAGACGCCGCACCAATCTGCCTGTCGACCTCTTGCTCCCTCACACCCTCATTCCCAGATACTTAAACTCCTCCACTTGAGGAAAAAAACTCCTCCCCGACCCGGAGAGGGCACTCCACCCTTTTCCGACTGAGAACCATTGTCTCAGATTTGGAGGTGCTGATTCTCATCCCAGCCGCTTTACATTCGGCTGCGAAACGCTCGAGAGAGAGAGAGAGAGTTGGAGAGCTCCACTTGAAGGCCCCAACAGTACCACATCATCTGAAAAAAGCAGAGATGCTATACTGAGGCCACCAAAACGGAAACCTTCAACGCTTCAGCTGGACCTAGAAATTCTGTCCATAAAGGTTATGAAGAGAATCATTGACAAAGGGCAGCCTTGGCAGAGCCCAACCCTCACTGGAAACGATTCCGACATATTGCCGGCAATGCGAACCACACTCATATAGGCACCGAACGGCCCGTATCAGGCGCTCATGTACACCATTTTTAACCACCTCGGTGACTTCAGCCACAGAGATCGGATAGCCCACCTCGAAATCCCCAGACACTGCTTCCTCCAAGGAAGGCATGTTGGTGGAGTTGAGGAGGTCTTCGAAGTACTCTGTCCACTGGTTCACAACGTCTCGAGTCGAGGTCAGGAGCGCCCCATCCCCACTGTACACAGTGTTAGTGGTGAACTGATTTCCCCTCCTGAGACGCCAGATGGTGGACCAGAATTTCCTCGAAGCGGTCCGGAAGTCGGCTTCCATGGCCTCACCGAACTCTTTCCATGCCCGTGTTTTTGCCTCGGCGACCACCGAGGCTGCATTCCGCTTGGCTAATCGATACCTGTCAGCTGTCTCGGATGTCCCACAGGCCATATAGGCACGATAGGACTCCTTCTTCAGCTATACGGCATCCCTTACGACTGGTGTCCACCAGCGAGTACGGGGGTTGCCGCCACGACAGGCACCAACCACCTTACGGCTACAACTCCGATTTTCCGCCTCAGCAAGGGAGGTAAGGAACATGGTCCATTCGGACTCAGCCTGAACACTTCGACTCTTCGACCTCGTGCACCAGCTCGGGCTCCTTCCCTGTAAGAGAGGTGATGTTCCACGTCCCAAGAGCTAGCTTCTGCAGTCGAGGGTCAGCCCGCCAGGGTCCCCTCCTATGGCTGCCACCCAGCTCACAATGCACCCGACCCTTCTGGCCCCTCCCATGGGTGGTGAGCCCTTGAGAACGGGGACCCACGTTTTCTCTTCGGGCTGAGCCCGACCGGGCCCCATGGGTGTAGACCCGGGCACCAGGCGCTCGCCAATGAGCCCCATCTCCAGGCGACCGGTGACCCGCGTCCGGGCAAGGGAAAACCAAGTCCATTTATGTTTTTCTTCATATGGGGTCTTCTAAGTCGTACTTTGTCTGGTCCCTCACCCAGGACCTGTTTTCCATGGGATAAAGCCCCAGACAACCTAGCTCCTAGGATCATTGGGACACATAAACCCACCCACCACGCTAAGGTGATGACTCATGGAGAGGAACTTTAATTATTCAAGGATTTAAGCGATATATTGGATCCCATATGTTGGATAGTGTTAAGTTAAATCACCTTAGACTAGATTTCAGAAGAAACATCATAATAATCATAACATCATCATGATATCACTCGCTATGTGAATATGAGTCACACTTTTTGTTAATAACATTTAATGACCCTTTTTTTTGTTCTTTGTATTTTCAGCCTCCATGGCGACAGCCGGTCATAAAGCAGCCATGGGGAGAAGAGGAGGAGGATGAAAGGATGAAGGAGTTTGGAGGTTTGCTCCTAAAAAAAAAGGTTCTTCTCCACCATCAGCGTGCTCTTTTATCGCTAGTAAGTGTGAAAAAAAACACCACCTGTACCATCAAGCACTTGGACACAATTTAGTCCCAATCAAGTGGCGAGCACTTGACATTTAATTCCTTACCCCAGTGAAGAAGCGCAAGAAGAAGTGTCACTGTCAGCCCAGCTCACCATCTCCAAGACGTCAGTGGCACGGGGAAAGCCTTGAGATGCCATCCAGACAGCACTTTTCTTGTTAATAGTCACCCTCGCACACAATTAGTGCGTTTATCCATGTCTGGCCTCATTAATAAAGACAACCCGGCAAATTTGAAGAGTGAAAGGTAAGTTGTTAAAGAAGTAAAAAAATAATAATAATACAAATTTAAACCGTAAAAAGCAACGAGCTTTGTCTGTCAAATCAAAGGAGAATGCAATACACAATGAATAGAAACAGAGAATGATTCACCAGAATACTGACAGAACATAAATACAATGAATAATTTGGCACAGGCTATGAAGAAAAAAAAACCTGTAAAAAAATACAGATGATATCTCGAGATCCAAGCTCAAGCGAACAGAGTTGCGAGCACGGTAATCATCCAAAAAGCAACATGGGATCTCAGCAGTCGTTAAATATTTTGTTTGTGAATGATCACACTGGCAGCGGGTGTGCAGGCTGGAGGGAAGGTCTTCCACTGCCACATGTTGGCAACACACAAGAATAATATTGTCACGGTTTGCGAGGTGGTGATGGCGGGTTCGGATCCCAAAAAGCAGGCAGGAGGGAGCAGGAGATTGTTTGACAAATTGTATTAAAATAAAGTCAGCAGGAACAAAATGTAAAACATCAAAATGATCTGAATGGAAAAAATACAAAGTAGAAAAAGAAAACCAAGTGTAAAAGTCCACCAAGGTTAAACAAACACGTACACAATGCATGCAGCAAACAAGCAGCAAACAAACAATGAATCGGCACCGGATGATCGTGCCAGGTGTCCTTTTAAGTGTTATTGATTATAACGACCAGCACCTGCGAGGCTGCAGGCAGGGCTGACGTCGCTACCCGCTGGTCGCCAATCTGATCGGGACGACCAGCACCTGTGCAGGTGCAGGCGGGGCCGACAGCGCCCCCCGTTGGTCGCCAACCAGATCATGACAAATATTATGAATCCGACTATTGTTGAGTTTTTTCCATGTCCGAGACAATCAAAAGTATTTTGCAAAGACCAATGACAATTTAAATATTGCCTTGACTTTCTCTGTGTCGACAAGTCAAACGGCGTGACCCAAAAAACAAAATCCTCATCCGTATTCAGCAACTTGATGGCAGATGAAGAATATGAAGCGAAGAAAAAGAAAATATGGACCCCAAGAGACCACCAATCCCACCCTCCTGGGAGGAACCCCAACCCCCGCAGAGACCACCATCCCCAGATTCTGCGGGTGAAGGCCGGTAACGCGCGACTGAGCTGTCAGGAGCTTGTCACCCGAATCAAGCAAACACTGGGAAGAGGAAGAACACCCCGAAAAGCAAACATCTCCACTCAAACGTCATTAAAAATCTCTTTATGTCTACTAATTAAAAGTGACTTTATCTAGACCGGAGCGTCAACTTTGCATGGAGAACTTGGCAGAGGACTAACAGTCTGCAAACATCTTCATGAAATCTGTCGGCCATTTTGAAAGGTGAAACATGAATACACATTCTTGATTATTCAAACGTGATCGTGATGTCGGCTTCTTGGTTCGATGATCATATGTCCACAGGCTATACAGAGAATTAATAAAACATCAAATACTGTGCTCTATGTCAGATCGCTAATAGAAATACATTTCATGTCTCGTTCAATCAAATTCAAAGCGGCTTATTTTCAAACCTCTAATTCTACTTGTTTAGGTGAAAAATACTTAATACTTACATAATACTTAATACTTAATACTTAATACTTAATACTTAATACGAGAAAACTGACAATGTCTTTTAGCCAATCAGATTGTTGCATTGCAATACATACATGAATAAACAATAAATAAATAGACAAATAAAAATAAACAAGCAATCATACATACATACATACATACATACATACATACATACATACATACATACATACATACATACATACATACATACATGAGCAGATTTCTGATGATTCCAGACAACAATAACTGTAAACTGTAAACAATAACTGGCTTACACTCTGAATCGCTACTTTTTTCTCATGCTTATTTCAAACCCAAGATGCTGCTACAACTCCCCACGCTGGCCTTAGATCATCAACCAAACAAATCAAAGTCAAAGTCAAAGTCAGCTTTATTGTCAAATATGCTAATATGTATGACATACAGCACAGATGAAATTAATGTCCTCTCTGACCCAGCGTGCAAGACATGCAAGGCACTTATAACGTGGCTAAAAAGACATACAATTGACAACAGACAATACATGTAATTTCTGTATGTAAAGTGAGGTAGTGTCGTCTGGAAAGTGAGGCAGTGACGTATGTAAATAGTGATGGAGTTTGAATTTCTTCATTGCCAACATTGTAAACAAGTGTAAATGCTACTTTTACTAGTGGGGAAAAAAACATAACAACAAAAATCAAATGGCTCATGTAAATATTTAGCAGCGTGGCAATAATGGAAAGCAGCGGTACAGTAATGTGACTGATACCGGGCTCGCTGTCAGCCCGATTCTAGCGGGAGAGAAGTTGTAGGACGATGACAGAAGAATTAGCCTGCTGACAGGCAACGCGGAGGGACGTCTAATTGTCGCCTAGTGTTTTTCTGCCTCACGCCGAGTTACGCCGACGCGATCAATCTCACAGCCGCGTGGCCAAGAGTCAGATTTTTTGGGCTTTTTTTGGGAGAAGTCTGCTTTACAGACGGTTGTCAGCGCAACTCTGGGGAATGCTGACAGGGAAAGGATCAACAATTTGCTTGAACCCTTTCACACAACCTGTAACCCGAAGACCTTATTAGCTGCCCACTGGAGTGACCATTGTCCCTAAAATGGTTAAAATGACTACTTTGACTCATTCCAAGAGAGACAAAAAACGTTTTGGAAACATTGAGAAGAAATATGGAGTTCATAGGGTCTTGTGAAAATAGGACCATGAAAAGAGCATTCAGTTAGACAGATCTTGAGAAACAAGAGACACTTATGTTGGTGTCATCGAGCTGATTATTATTATTAGATAGATTTATTGATTACAGTGATTTGCGGTGAGGTTCATGGCTGGTGAGGGACTGACATCATCACAGTCAGATTTACAAACATATGAACTCTACAGAGTAGCTTATTCACCATTTGATTGGCAACAGTCAGCATTATTTATATAAACTGTAGCATAGAAAAAAAGAATTAAAAAACATGATTATTGTGTTACCTTTACTTATAAATGAAGTCCATGCGCCGCTCCTTCTGAAGAAAGGCATCAATACCTTCTTTGTAGAAGTCTTCCTTCTCTTTCTTCAGTTTTAAAAGTCTTTCTATTTCTTTCAATTTAGATATGTAATGCTCCATTCTGAAAATAAAGCCAAGCAACACGAAAAAATGACTGGATGGTTGCACTTAACTTGCTAACTGTTTACTGTAGCTTGCTCTCACTAATTCTATTATTCAGCAGCCGAGGAGGCACAAGAAGAATCTCTGTAATCACCAGCGCCCCCTTTCATGAGGCAGGAGAACTGTGTGCCTCACCTCTCCACACAGTTTTGATGAAAAAAATAAAGAAACACTGTAATACAGTGTTTATAATGTAAAGTCACTCTACATTATATACACCAGCTAAACTGGAGAAATTTAGTTCATATACTAAACGTGTTTGAACACTTTAATAGCGATATGCAGAGGGACAGCAATGCGGTCTCACTGCAGAGCAAGCCAGCACAGTTAGCATAGTTATTGCGCAATCCATGGTGAGGCTCAGCCGGCTGCTGCCTCACCGCTGGTCTCTACTAAGTATTTGAACAATAAATGTGAACATTCAGTGATTAAAAAAACAAAAATGGTGAAGTTAAATGGAAAAGAACTTTAAAGTACAAATCACTAAATACATATAACTGTTTAATTTATTTTTTCATTCGATATTTCCATGATGACAGGTTGTGCCTCACCTACCTCCCCTGACGGCATGTCACTGATTGATTAGTATGAAACCTATTTTAGTGAATTAACTGCCTTTTTCGAGATGGCAATTTTTTTGGTAATTAATTGATTGATACTAAAAGTAGTATTTGTGCATCGATTTAACGTACCTTTGCATCCAAATATCTGGTGTCCTCTGCGAATGTTGTATGCGCTATGTTTGCTTTATTTTATTTTATTTTTCACATGTAACAAGAGTTGCATTTAGAAGGCTCTTTGCAATAATCATTGCCAACTTTCACAATATCGCATGAAAAGACAGCTACGGCTTCATCTAAATTGTAACACAAAGAGAAAAAAATCTGATTTGGCAACATCAAAATAGACGAAAACCGTTGAAGCACAAACGTGTGTAGGCCAGAGAAATTTGTCTTGAATGAGGCACGCCCTTTTTAAATGTCTGTCTGTCTGTCTATGTGTGTACGTAATTATTTGATTGCTTGTTTATTTTTACTTGTCTATTTATTTATTGTTTATTTATGTATGTATTGATTAATGTGTTTATTTATTTATTTATTCATTTATTTATTTATTTATGTGTTTGTTTATTTGTTTATGTATTTATATATTTTCTGTTTAGCTGTTTATTTGATTATTTATTTGTATGTTTATTTATTATTAGTTTATTAATATATTCATTTGTTTATTTATTTATTGGTTTATGTATGTCTTCTTCTGTTCATATATTTATTAGTGTATTTATTTATTCATTTGTTTATTTACAGTATGTATTTGTTTATTTATTATTTATTTGTTCATTTGCAGATGTGTTTATTTGGTTGTTGAATGTTGTTCTTTCTTTCTTTTTTTAGTTGGTTGTTTGTGTAGTTATTTATTTAAAATATTGGATGTTTGATGAGTTTGCATTTTTATGATTAATTTAGTCTGCAGTGAAACTTTGAAGACTATTTGGCATTGAACATATCAAGCAAGAATCTTTTTCTGGTTCACATCAAGATCAAAATCATTCGAGGTCAACCAAAATCATCTTGGGCGGAAACCCTTTTGACGACACAGCAATCAGAGATGCAACTCATTTGGAATTTTGGGGCGTCTGTTACAGGGGGGGTCGACACAAGGAAAGACTTTGCATGGCAAGAGGCATCCCTGCACAAATCAAAATGTGCAAACTAAAGTTATTGGGGTTTAAAAAAAAATGTAAGCGTGGTTCGTCCATATTAGTTCGGATAATCCATGCGAGGCTCCCGTTGTGCTCGGCGCTCATGAAAATTTGATCATCCTCAGCAAATTGTACAGATTAGAGGAAAGGGGGGGGGTGGATTGGGAGAAGGATTGTAGTAGGGGTGGGCGGGGTTGTGTGGGGTTTTCACTGATCTACTTATTGTTGCGGATCATCCGGTCTTATCTGCTACCAAAAGCAAAGCAGAATTCCCACCGGATGGCAAAGGTGCTGAAATGTGATCTCGCCATGCATTGGAAGACGAGGGGGAGGAAGAGGAGGAAGAAGAGGAAGAGGAGGAGGCATCGACGGTCGGAATTGAAAGCGCTCCCGCCTACGCGCTAATATTGTTATGTTTTAATATCATCAAGTTTCGCCGCGGCCTATTGATTTGAGCCGAGCCGAAAACATGAATATGAATGTTCCTCGGAAACTCAGAGTCAGCTAACGAGTTGAACTTTGGTCTCTCGGCTCCCATCTCGCCGCGCGGAGTCCAGCAGCCAAGAGGGCGAGCAGGTCAAACGTGTTTTAGATTAACCATCGCACTGTGAAACATGAAAACGTGCATTCCTCATCCTGTCTTGAGAGTGCAATACGATTCAAATATAATCTCACTGGACGCTCCATTTAGTACATCATTTAATCATGCTAAGGGTTCTGTTTTTCATACAGAGCGTTTGGTGTCAAAGGGTAATGACCACGCAGCGATTTGCTGTCCATTCTTCCTGACCTAAAGAATTTTCTTGTACAAAGTTGGTTAGACTTTAGACTAGCTTGAAGCAGGTCTAAATTGTGGTTCAGGTGGTGTCATGGGATTTGGCTGAATGTTATCAAGGTTCATCATCTGTAACTCATTCACTGCCATTCCCAAATGTATGCGGGAATTGAAAAGTGTGACGTGGAGCGCCATTCCCGAATTTGTTCAGGTTTTGGTGTTTCTTGTTTGTGGTGCCGATAAAGCATTAGTCGGACCTCTAGCAATGTTTTTCCCTTCCACGAGGGGGCAGCATTTGCATTTTCTATAGCCGCCCCGTTTCAAGCTCACATAACTCCAGACTCATATAATTTAGGAATTAACTTGTTTTTAGATGGAAGAAGAGAGGTCAAAAGTTTCTAACGCTGTATTGAATGTTCGTTGTACTAAATTCATCCTGTCTACTTGATAACTAATGTTAAGCAGATTCCTTACTTACAGACAGTGTATTGTAGGTGTTCAAATACCTGACATGTATCTTGAAACTCAATATTCTGTGAGTCCTGCAATTTGAGTGACAATGACAAAAACCCTGCCACTGGAGTGGACACATTTTTGCACATCGTCTGGCAGTGAATTAATTATTTTTTTTTTTTTTTTGTAAAAAACACCCACTGGGCAACAGCACAGCGATTCAAGCACAAGAGTCACATAGCTCATTCACTGCCAGACGTGCAAAAATGTATTCACTCCAGTGCCAGGGTTTGTGTCATTGTCACTCAAATTCCAGGAATATTGCCTTTTAGTACTACATAAACATCCAATGCAATGTAACCTTAGCCTCTCTTCTTTCATAGGAAACAGAGTTATACTGTCGATTCCTATGTTTTATGGGTCTGGAGTTATGTGAGATGGAAATAATAATAATATTTTATTTTCAAGCGCCAAATTGGGGTGGCTGTACAAAATACAATCCAATACATACATGAGTTATATAGCAGAAACTGAAGCTGGAACAAAGCGCTAACATGGAAAAAAAGGGAAATGCTGCCCCTTTGTGGAAGGGAAAAACACCGCCAGACGTCTGGCCAGCGCTTTATCGCCACTCAAGCATTATTTTCAATCCCCGAATACATTCGTGAATGGCAGTGAATGAAATAATCACGGATGAAAGATGGTCTCTCCACTTTACAGCAGTGATTTGCAATCGCTTTGCTCAACTTTACCTCATTCACAAGAGAAGGTCTGGAAGAAACTTTTTTTTCCCATTTCCAAAGCATCCTTTACTTCTTCTATACAATTTATGTATGGTTACACACTAATTTAAACCTTAACTTATCCAGGTGGACGAAATGCCAAAATGATCAATTTTGGACGATGAATGCTGTTGGACCATGACGTTGCAGTTAGCGCGCCGATCATTGAACACTTACAGCTATTTAACTCGTCACCTTGCCTCAATGAGTGAACTTTTGTCTTTTATTTATTTATTTTTGTTGTTTTGTTCGTGTGTGTGTGTGTGTGTGTGTGTGTGTGTGTGTGTGTGTGTGTGTGTGTGTGTGTGTGTGCGTGCGTGCGTGCGTGCGTGTGTGTATGTGTGTGTGTGTGTTTGTGTGCGTGTGTGTGCGTGTCTGTCTCTATGGATGGCCCTACATAGGCAGGCAATCAATACCTCCCCCTGTATCAATACTCCCTCCAGTAGTTTATACAACCAACCCCCACTGCTCTCACCCCTCCCACCCGCCTCCAGGCTCATGCCCCACAACAGCAGTCCAATTAAAGTGAAGTACTAAGACCACGTGGGGGTGGCGAGGGCTGCATAATTGATGTTTGTCATGTGTGTAAGTGCATGTTCAGGCGTGCATCTTTGAAAGACTCCAATACAAGCATGTGTCTTCAATAATTCATGACTGCGCTTTGTTGTTATTGTTCTTTGTTACCCCGGCAACGGCCTTGCTGCTGGCTGATGCCCCATCCGACCACTGGACCAACCACCTCAATGTCAGGGTGTGCATAAATATCCATCCAGCAATTATCTGTTGTGCTTATTCTTGCATGCAAGGGTTGCGGATGTGCAAGAGCTGATCCCAACTGCCTTTAAGACAGCAGGCGGGGATACCCAAAAGTGTTTGTAGTAATATAGGTAATATTCTCTCCAGTCAAACATGTACATATCTTAATAGAGCATATATTTTATTAAATGTTTACTTTTCAGTACAAACCAATACAGGTTACTTATACAAGCCTCAAGCATACTTATATAAGCATTAAACATACTTATATAAGCCTTAAACATATATCCCATATAAAATATAGCAGTGAAGCAACTTACAAACAAATTCACCTTATGAACGACCGCTTGGAACACATCTCGTTCGTAAATTTGGGAGTGTCTGAACTTGGAGAAAACTACATGAACCAAAGTACTACTCATAAATGTAGTCCACTTACAGTTGTAATTGTAGTCCAATTAAAGTTGGTTAAACAAAACAATAATCCGTTTTACGAGCGCATATTTTCAGTTTGTTCACTTGCGTGCGTTTTGCACTAAAGTACTGAGCGAGTTTTCTGGTCACTGGCGACTGTGCTCGGTTGATTGGCGGCAAGGACACAAAAGACTTCTCGACACCTGTGTTCCACCTAAGGTGGAGACGGCGTGATTTCCCTCAGGGTCGAAAGAAGGGGGCCGGGCTAGGGAGACATGTGCTGGTGAAGATAAGCCAGAAGACGCGGGATGCTCTCCAGGGCGGCGCTACGTCCACACCAATCTCCGGTGGGATGAAAAGATTCTGTGGCGTGGAACGCACACTTAAATACACTTCAACTTCCTGCAAAGTACCTTGTCTCATACACACACACACGCTAAAGGTTTGCTCAACTTTCTCTCATCAAGTTTGAGAAAATGCGACCTCAGGAGATGGAATCTTCCGGAACCACAAGATGCTGAAGTCAAATTTTGAAACATGCACATGACGAGGACGAGGACTGTGTTGTGTCTCAGTCCCTAAAACTAGATCTGGATCTAACTCAGACCAGTCAAAAGCAACTGCAGGCAGAGGAGAAATAGCAAAGAAAGTAAATTAGCATCAGCATGGACTTCTATCCAAAGACCGTATTTTCAGGACCATACGACACATGGTAGCATGCATGCTAGAGCGTTCACAGAGTTAGGTGAATACATGAGCAATTGGCATTCATAGGTGCCCTGTCCATTTACGATAAAAAATAAGATATATAAGTGCACCTTACGATCGTGAACAAAACGGAAGTCCAATAGCAAAGCCTACCTATGTGGTAGTAAAAAGAAAAAAAAACTACCCAACTTGCGCAATCTCAGATCAAAACTTGTGTAGATTCAAACTTGTTAGTAATGAAAAAGAAACAAACATACGATTTGTATTAATTTAAATCAACAATATAGTCAAAATAAGTACCAGACCCGAAACAAGATGTTTTCAACTGCTGATTTTTTTTTTTAAAGAAAGTTCTCAAGTCCTGCAACTAGGTATGACCTACCTCCAACCAGACGAATACTAGACTAAAACCAGAAACCTGACTAGTACCTTGAATTAGAATGTGTTTGTAAGTTAGCTTGGAAAAAGTAATCTTATAATGAGTTTTTACTGGGTTCCAAAGAGTAATTCAACAACAATAGATGGCACGGGCCAAACTGGTTTTTGACTAGTACCAAGCTCATTTCATTCCAATTTACAGATTCTTAAAAAGACTTAAAACAGAATGAAACAAGACTATAAAAAGTAGAGTTAAAGATTAGTTGGACCAAAACCTCATGTCATTTTTTTTCCTGAGCATTAAACAAAATAATTGTTAAAAAAAAACTCTATGTACAGATGTAAAGATGAAATACCATCATAAAATAATATACAAAAATATCAATAGATCCAATATAAGTACCCAATGAAGAACCAATCTGTAACCAGACTATAACCTGGAGTTTAAGACTGACAGGACTCATTCTATCATCTTCTGCTCAAATTTGCGTTTAATTGATATTTTATGAAATCCAGGTGGGAAAAGCTCACAGTTCAGGCAGTTCACCAAAACAGACGTCTAAAATGAACCTTCGCAAAACAAATATTCTGGAATACGCGCACACATCCAGTGCAGAGTTCTACATCCGATGTGTTTTAAGCAACGGTGTGAGGAGTGGGCATGACAGTGGGCGTACTGTGCCGGGACATAGGCGGTGTGAAGCCATCTGTCAGAGGCGCCCCCGACATCTCTTTTAATAGCGCCGCCAGCAGCTCTAATTGGCGCCAGGTGGGAGTTGATGCTCGCAAAATGGCTGCCACGCTGCTCACACTGTGACTGTGGCCTGTCACTTAAACGCCCCGGTCGACCAGCGACAACCCGGTGGATGGCCGAGAGAGAGATGGAATGAGAGAGAGGAAGAGTGTTTGAGAGACAGGGGGGAGAGAAAGAGAACGAGAGAGAGAGAGAGACAGAAAGAGAAAGTGGGTGGGCAGATTCATGAAATGACACAACATGCTCTAATTAGCTGACTCGGTGTGCATATTGCTCATGAGGAAGCACACTAGAAGCTCTTAGTGTCATACTACAACCAAACTCATCAAAGACTACGAGTTTACAACGCATTTTAGCCGAGAACCAGCCTTGAAACAGACCAACACAAATCTAACACACACGAGACTCAGTGTGAGTGCATTATCCCTAGTGGTGCAAGTTAGTGGGGAAGCCATTTTGCATCAGAGGCTGAAAAATGAAACAAAATGACTCTGTATTTTCCCTTCGGTTTTTCCCTTCAAGGGTCACCAGTGTCCTCCATCTTCAGAGGTTTGATTCGCATGTTTGTTTTGGCCAAACTTTTACGTCGGATGTCCTTCCTGACACAACCTTCTGTATTTATCCGGGCTGTATTTATCAAACTTTAAAATAAATGTGTTTTAAAAATATAGAAATAATTAAGACTGGACCCAGGTTTATATGGAAGTGGATTAAAAACAAACAGCTGAAATAATGCACCACAGAACTTAGGAAAGCAGGCTAACTTAATAGCAAGCAGGAAATGGAAACAATTTTCCATTCATCCATTTTACATTACGCTTTTTCCTCATTCGGGTCGTGGGGGATGCTGGAGCCTATCCCAGCCGTCTTCGGGCACTAGGCAGGGGACACCCTGAATTGGTTGCCAACCAATCGCAGGTCACACAAAGACAAACAACAGTCACTGTCACACCTAGGGACAATTTTGAGTGTTCAATCTGCCTGCCATGCATGATTCTGGAATGTGAGAGTATACCGACGGACCCGTAGAGAACCCACGCGGGCCCGGGCAGAACATTCAAACTCCACACAGGGAGGCCGTACCGGGACGCGAACCAGCGACCTCTGCGCTGTGAAGCCAGTCAAATTGGGAGTCTAAGCTTACTCGCCATGGATTTATTCGGAAAGATGTGGAATAGCGCTCGCACCATTACGTAAATAACTCATAAATCAGTACAGTAGATGTATTTTTACCTGTTTTTTTAGTACATCAACTTTAATTCAGAGTGTGGGTGTTTTTGCCACCTCTGCGGAGCTGTCAGTCATGTGTAACTTTTGCTTCTCACCGCCGCCCCCTGCCGAGGGGGAGACTTTTTTGGGGGGGAATTTCATCAGTGGTGTGAGTGTAGACGATTCCTTTCATCATCGGCATCCGCCGCACAGACAACATGTGTCGTCCAATTCTTAGCGCGTCTTATCTCCCGCCTTTGAAATGCTGCGGCGATGACGCTGGCGGTGGCGGCAGCTTGTCACACGATCAATACATCAAGCGGCGCTCCCATGGGAATAAGGTGTGACAACAACAACCACCTCGAAGACGAAGAGACTTGCGGTTTCGGCAAAGATTCATCCAAAACCCCAAATCAGCTGCCAGGAAAGAGACGTAGCATCAGCGTCTAGTTTTAGATGGGTACTTGATTCCTGATGCTGTGGTAATAACTGTGTAATAATCTATTGCCATCTTGTAATAGGATGCTTATAAGGTGCTATGTGAGTGGTAATAGTATGCTTTTTATGAATTTATTTCTATTTACAGTATAGGTCGATATTAGTTATAGTTTAACTGAGTTGACCTGAGTCATATAGCACTCTGTGGGTACTGGGCTGACGAGACTGTGACGAGGCTGAGGAGATATGTGTTCCCTTTTACGAGTATCATTCAAGATTTTGTCGTACAGTGACGAGCCAAGGTTCGAGGCGACTCTAATTACAGTGTGGTTGTTCTGTTGTTCTAAGGCTGACTGGTGTGTCTGGTGTTGAAGTAGACTAAGTTTAATGTGGTCCAGTCTGGTTATAGCCCGGTAATATAGATACACTACAGTCTGGTTATATTATGGTACTTCTATGGTTGTGGTTTGAGTATAATCTTAAAACATGGTCAGCGTGACTTGCATTTTAGTAAACAGGCGACAGACTAGAACTTAAAACCCTCCGGGCCTATATGTGAGTCCTTGATAGACCTCCGAAGCCAGCGCACATGACAAAAAAACAAGTTTCTCTCCCCTGAGTCATCATTGAGCTCATGCCACCCCTTTAGCTCTGCAGGATTATTAGCACAAGGACATCTAGCGGAAGGGAATCAAGTCAGCGCAGCATGGGTCAGAAGGGAAAGCTTTCCGGGCCCTTATGATGATGATGATGATGATGATGATGATGATGATGATGATGATGATGATGATGATGATCATGATGATGTTGATGATGATGCTCAGCTAACCACACCCCATTTTATTGTTGGCAGTGGGCGTTTGATAAAGCGGAAGAGTTTGAAGAGCAGTTGGACTGTTTACATGTCAGTGGGTGGGAGGTTGGCAGCTGTTTATGTTTTCAGGAACGCTAACAATCACTGTCAGAATAGTAACAAGCAAAAATACAGGAAAATGTTCGGCTGAAAGGTGACAAAAGACTTGGAAGGCAGCTCCGCAAAAGTCGTCCATGACCAAACACAAGCCGCTTTGCTCACTTTTATGAAAAACCATTAAGCATCAATCTTCTTTCATTGTAAAGCAAGAGTGTCAAACTAATTCTTTTGCCCGGGCCACATTGTAGTTACGGTTTCCTCTCAGAGGCAGGTATGAATTTGGGGAAGCCGTGAGTATTTTTAATTAACTCAAAACATTCCATAGACCACACAACAATGTGATAAATGACTAGTTTTCAAATTTGGAGTAAAAAAATAATGACTGTTATTGTAGTTTACAAGACAATTTAAAATTTTGGGTCGCAATTTAGCAAGCATCATGGAATTTAACAAGTTCAATTTGCTTTCGCTGGCCCAATAATACGATGTGGCAGCCCCAGATTTGGCCCCCGGGCCTTGACTTTGACTATTTTATTATAAAAAATATCCAAGACTATACTTGATTTGTGAGCAACCTAATATATAATAAATATATTTTATGAACACTCAAGTCAGAACAATATCAAATATGTGGATTGTTTAATTTCTTGAAATCAAATATATAATGACACTCCGTTTATATCGACTCTGAATTCCTCCTCGCCCACAATTCATGACCACCATAAGGGTTATACAAAATTTATGGCCACATCCAATTCGTAGAAACACTTAATTTGCAAATGCAATTGATAACCAGCATTAACTTTAATTTAAGAATAGATAAATCGAAGAAGACCTCATTCATCCGAGCCCCAAATGAAATTAGACATCAAACAGTTTATGACACCAATTCATGACCCCCACCCCTACCCCCACACACCACGTCCACTTACAATTAATGACAACAACCATTTATTACTTTACTGAATGCACAATGCTGAATTGTGACCACCAAAAATGGTTAACACCTGGACTAAATGAACACTTATGACTATGCCAAATTTATGACCACAATCAATTCGTGATCACACTTAATTGAACACTTTGACAATTTTATATAGATGTTATGACCATGTTACAACAACACTTTATGAGCGCAGTTCAAGCTCAAAGCAGATTCATGGGAACATTTGGGATAGCTTTTTTTTTGTAATAAACCTTTACAAATTACAGAGTAAGGCCAAACATAACATTGATGCGAAAGATCAGAAACGTTCACAACCGTCCAGCTCCAGGGACGTTCGTGATGAAAGACAGGCTGCCGGTTTGTCCATCATTCCGATGGCTGATCACTGCTTTGTAAGGAGTGCGTAAGAAATTTTGGCAGGGGCGAAAGCGAGAAGAAAGGAAGACGCTGCCAAGACGCTAGGCTGCCTGAGGCGAGAGAACAACAGCTTCGGATCGAAATAAATGGTCCATCTGCCAAAGCACGTAAGATCCCGCGAACCGTCACATCACTTGAACTCGGAAGACCAGCGCAAGCGGGAATGGTCTCTAGCGCCGTCGGCACATTACAGAGGGTCAGGTTTCAAATCACAATTTAAATCTCCAATTTGGATTTCGAGTTAGAATCAGAGTTTGAAAGATTAATTTCAACCCAGGTTAAGACTTTTACGACAAGTTTGGGGTGTATAAATAGTTTGGTTTTCAAAAAAGGGTTTCTAACTAGGGTTAAGGTTTCAATTTGTTTATTCCCAGATTATTGTATAAAATTTTAATTTGAAGGTTACGATGAATGTTTGAAATCAGCGCACAAAGACAGAGGTCAGCATACAGATCGTTATTTTAACATAAAAGAAACATTTCAAATAAATTACTAGGCAGTCCCAATTTCAAATTTGTTTTTTTTAAGACAGGGTTTTCTAATTACACTTTCTTGCCCAAATTAATGATTCAAATCCTAGTTACAAATTAATATTAGGGTATCAAATAAATATTCAAAGAAGGAAGAGATTTTCAAATCAGGATTTCGAGCCCATTTTCTGGATTCAAGATCAATTTTCGAAATTAGACTTGAGGTCTTAAATCATGGTTGTAAAACCATAACCATCAACCATAAATAAGGGTTTCAAGATCGTTTCGCAACCAGGGCAAGGGTTTCAGGTCAGGTTTGGGTGGTTCAAATAGGGTTTATGGGTTTCGAATAAAGGTTTCTCGGCAGGGTGAGGTTGTCAAATCAAACTTAACCTTCAAGACCTTCAAGCCAAGTGTAGTATTTCAATTTAAGACTTCTTGTCTGGTTCTTACGACAAATCCTTCCTTACATGATATTCTATAAAAAGAATTGCAAGCATGTGCACATTTGGACCCATTTACATTCAGTGCACATTTTACACAAGCCTGGTCATCGCTATGTCAAACTGCCTCTCATCAAACACTTGATAGATTTTCAACACGCCAGGCCAGTCGGGTTAATCTTTCTCCCGTCTTCACCATGCGTAAATTAGCATTTGGGTCGAAGAAGGAGAAGGAACATTCGGAATGGAGATCAACAACAGAAGTTTCTTAAACTTGTCTTGGCTCAATAAAACAACGACCAAACATGGTGATTAAAAGACCCGACTTTCAACCATTTTGAAACGCTTATTTTAAACTCAAACATCTTTTCAAGTCATAACGTCTGTTTAAAATCATAGTCTCTGCTCTAAACCATGTTTTAAAACGCAAACCTCTGGCGGTGTAATTATTTAAAACCTAATTTGAAAGCTGAGCCTGAGAGAGTAAAAAAAACAAAGAAAAACATTAATTTGAGATCCTTTGCACACTTGCGTCAAATCTTTTAGACTGTCTTGAAACTGGAAATTGTAAGTCAGACCTTGTCTCAAAACCTTTTTTTTAAAGTCCAACTCCATCTCAAAACCCTTAGCATGTCTTCAAAGCCGTACTTGAAACCCTCAGCACGTCTTAAAGCCCTACTTTGAAAGTTGGCTCAACATCTGCGGCCGTAAACACGCGCGGTCGTGACCAATCGACCCCCTCAGGCAGCATGTTAGCATCATCTGACCACTCCCGGGCCAATGAGACGGCCTCTCTCGAGGGTCTTTGTGGCTTTTAAGTGCGAGCACACCAAAGCCAGTCAGTGATTCGTGCCGATTGTTCTTCTCACTGAATTAGAGAGGGACGAAAGGATGCTGTTGCCACGGGAACCCCGCCGACGAGGCGAAATGGTTGAGTTCAGCGGTCGGCCGGTTTTCACGCAGGCAAACCGCGCCATCCAAAGTTCAACTTTGCTCTCTCCTCCGTCCTTTTGTGCCCATGGGGGGTTGCCATGGCAATTCTGCGAGATGGATAGGAATGGAAACAAGTCGAGAAGGTTTGATGGACTCAAAGTGTGCCATCATCAATCACTTTATCGGCCTGACTGTGGCACTCATGACTTTGTGGGTTATTTCAAGTCATGCACTTTATTTCTATTGTACAAGGTGGCACTTAGCATGAATTCATTGAATTGCTAGAGATAAATCTTTCATGAAGCAGATCATTCAATTCTGGCCTTCAAATCAAATTATAACAAAAATGTTGACCAAATTATGAAGCTTCCTGCTTTTGTATTTGAACTCTTCGTATTGAATAGAGATGGTGATACTAAGTGTGACATGGACTAAATAACAACTTATTTCTGATTTCAAGATGTACTTTCAATTTTTGTTGTGCAAGTTGGTCATTCTCATGAAAACAGTGTATGTCTGGTTTATTCTTTTGCCTGAGCCTCATCATTTATTAAAATGATAGTTCTCAGAATAAAATCACACAGTCAGCACAAACTTACTTTTAGGGCTGACTAGTTCCTTGTATACCCACTCATCATGGCAATTCGCTATTAATATGAATATATTTTGTACAAATTTACCGAATTATTTTTGTTATTGTCCGAAAAAAAACTTTCAGTCTTGAGGCAACTACATTCCACAAATTGAGAAAGAGGCAAAGTTTTATAAATTTGTCATATTGCCGAATATTTTGGAGTGTCAAAGCATTTGTTCTCAACCATTTGTCAACACCTTCCCTTGCTTGACAATGGATAAAATAACAGACATTGGGATCAATTTGGGGAAATAAATAAATAAATAAATAAATACCTTTAATAGAGCAGCTAAGCAGAAGAGTGAGAGTTTACTGACCAAAAGGTATTAAGAAAAAAACACTTGTAGGGTTGTCTTGGAAAAAAACAGACAAACAAACAGAAACACAACACTTTGTGACAGTAACACAACCATCTGGTAAAGACTGCCAGAAGCCGGGGAAGTAAATACAAACAAACTGATGAGACAATGAGAAACACCTGAACAAAACATCAAGGGTTCATCGAGCTGATTGGCTAACACAATGGACCGGGATAAAATAATGAGAACAGGTGGAAACAAACGCACCTCATAAGCTAAACGCATATGAGGGAACAAAACCAGGAAAACAGAAAACAAAATCATATAATTTATAATTAACTTGGTGGATTTTTCACATTGCTGTTTTGAAAGGTGTAACTTTCTCAACAAAGTTGCTTTTTAATCAGAAAGCAACAACAATCCTTCTTTCGTTTGCTTCTATTTTCAAGTAAAAAGTAATCACCTTTTTTTGTGTTTTTTTTAAACAAACATTTCCTGATATTTTCATATTTATTTTTGTCTTTGGGACGTCTTGGTTGTGTCGAAGAAGACTTGATGTGTATTTTTAGATATCATGTGGCGGTACATGCAGAGTGTACTTTTCCTGAGCTTCTGTTTTATCAACTTTCCTCAATGTTTCACAAAAAATAAACTGAGATGTGAACATCAATAATAAATAAAGCCTTGTGGTTCATATCTGGCGCATGTACTCAAAGTGGTGCTGGGTGAAAATGAGATCCACTTTGCATTCATGTCAAAGTGTCAAGTCAAGGTTAGGGTTTCAAATTCGGGTTGCAATCAAGGGCGATGGTTTCAGATTGAGTTCCCAGCTAATTTTAGGGCGACAGAATAAAGTTTCAAGCCTGGGTTTAGGATCCCAATTCAGGTTTCCAAACATCAGAATCAGAATCAGAATCAGAATCATCTTTATTGCCAAGTATGTAGAACACACAAGGAATTTGTTTCCGGTAGAACACGCTGCACTAGTATCGTTGTCAAAAAAACTGCTAAGTGGCACTATACAGTTCCATTTTGGCTACTGTTGAAAGAGTTCAAAGAGTTAATGGCTTGGGGGAAGAAGCTGTTTAAATGTCTGCTGGATTTGGTGCGCATGGATCGGTAGCGCCTGCCTGAGGGGAGTAGCTGGAAAAGGTGGTGGGCAGGGTGCGGAGGGTCCAGTAGGATTTTCCGCGCCCGAGTTTGGATTCTTGCAGTGTGCAAGTCCTCGAGAGTGGGTAGGGCGGTGCCAATGATTTTTTCCGCCGTCCTAACTGTCCGTTTTTTATATAGTTTTTTAACTAGAATTTCAGGGCTGGTTCTGGGTTTCAGTCACTGACGGTACCCCCGGCACGGCCATTCGGTGTCGGGTAATTGTTGTTTAATGTCATTGTATGCTGTTGAACACATTGTATGCTGTTGTATGCAATTGTATGCGTTGTGTGCAGTGCATGTGTTTGTTTAATCTTGGCGGACTTTTAATCTTGGTTTTCTTTTGATACTTTGTATTTTTTCTGTTCAGATGATTTTGATGTTTTAGATTTTGTTCCTGCTGACTTTATTTTAATACAATTTATCAAACATAACCTCCTGCTCCCTCCTGCCGGCTTTTTGGGATCCACGTCTGCCACCACCACCTTGCAAACCGTGACAGTTAAGCGGTGATGAAAATGGATGTATGGATGGGTGGATGGGTTTCCTAAAAATGGCACTGTTAGCAACATTCGCAGTATCTAAATAGTAGCACTGCATCCATATCTCAGTATTTTCTCAGAAGTGTTACAGTAGTTTGGGATACCAATGGGATAATACAGTAGTTACTGTATTATCCCATTGGTACTTCTTGAATATTGCATTAGGATGTCAGTAGTATCACCGTAGTCTCATACTTGTATCCGAGTAGAGTCTGTGTGTGTGGGTGCTTGTGCGTGCGCGTGCGTACGCGTGCATGTGCGCTGTTGCCTCAAAGAACAGCAATGACACAAAAGAACACTTTCAATTTTTAATGCAGCGACATCATTGTGAAGTGCATCGAGTGTGTTGAGTGGGCCCGCAAACAAAAAAAGGGGGGGTGGGGGGAATGCTGTCCACATGGGGGTGGGGGAGATGAGACGAGTACTCTACTTATACCTCACACCCGTCCCCCCGCCACCCTTATTCCTCCCCAAAAAAACTCTTCTATTGACAGGATTGCTTCGTTCCGACATTTTTGTTTTCATCTCGTACGGTTGTATTCCGTCAATTTGATGCGTTTACCGTCCTAACTTGAACGAGGTAAAGCAGTAAATGTGCCCCTCAGCCATTTTCTGAGATATTGCTTGCTCGAAAGATGGCGAAGACAAAACGCCTGACTTTGAGTTGAAGTATGAACGATGGAGTTTGTTAGATAGTTGCTTTATGAGCTTCGAAACTTCAAATGTTCAAAACTTCGATGGTTTGTTCGTTATTTAAATTGATTATTGATGTGTCAGAATTGCTTTTTCGGTTTGTTTTTTTGTCGATTGGTTAGTTTGTGAGCTTGTTTGGAACTGCAATAACTAATTTACTTCTTTAGTAAATTTGTTTCATCTATTATTTAGATTGGTTGAAAATTAGTTCATGTTTTTTATATCCGTTTCTGAAAAGCCAAAAGGAAGAGACATGATGGCTTCACGACTTTACGTTGGTAAAAGCTCGTTTGGTAACTATCGCTCATTGTTTGTTTGATCATGGGACCAATCATGAACTAAGTGAAATGATTTCAGTTATCGGTACATTGTTTACTTTGTAGGTTACAAACTTTTTTACAAAGTGTTTTTTCATAACATTAGTCGTTACCTGAGCAGAGGGACTTCATGAGACACTTAACCACACTAATAATTATGTAACTTGGTTATTTATTTCAATACTTGTATAACTACCTGTAATTCATGACAACTCGAAATAATTCAGGAGTAAAGAAGAGAAGATACAATAATTTAGTTCCTAAGTTAGCTTCCCTTACAAAGTTCCCTTTCCTTAGTTAGCCAGCTATTGAACTAGCTAGCTATTGAGTTAGTTAGCTATTGAGTTGTTTGGTTGGTTGGTGGGTGTGTCGGTTGGTTGGTTGGTTGGTTGGTTATCTACCTACCTACCTACCTACCTACCTACCTAACAAACTAACTTACTGAATCACTAACCGATCAACTAACTAACCAACTAACAAACCAACTACACACTAACTAACCAACTAGCGAACTAACCAACCATTTAACTAACCAACCAATTAACTAACTAACTAACTAACTAAATAGCTAGCTACTAACCACATAATTAATAAACTAATCAGTCAGTTAGCTGGTGAGGTGGCTAGTTAATAAGCTAGTAAGTTGGTAAGTTGGTTAGTTGGTTGGTTGGTTAGTTAGTTAGTTAGTTAGTTAGTTAGTTAGTTAGTTAGTTAGTTAGTTAGTTAGTTAGTTAGTTAGTTAGTTAGTTAGTTAGTTGTGTTTGTGTCCATTCTAATGACACCAGACCTATAAGTATTATGATGGGATGTTTGTGGTAAAAGTCAAAGTGAAACTGTATATCTGAATCAAATAGGGCAAAAATATATCAAATACAATCTGAGTCTCAATCTACATGTGCATGTTATCACAATGCCTGAGAGGTGTTGTACGATCCATGTGACATTTTTAGATGATTTGTTCTATCCGGACAGTCCTCTTTTTTCACCACCCATGCGGTGACCGCTCGTCCATCAGATAAAGCCGCTGACGTTAGTGTTGTGCACGCGTGTCCTTTTGTCAGCGTCTCAATGCGTGTGGCATCTCAACAGCAGCCAATCACAGCTTCCTTTCAGTCGTCACAGCAGAACAAAAAGGCCGCCACCCACGTCACCGTCACCAGACAAGCGGACAAGAGCGAGTTGCTGTATTAACCTTCGGAACCCTTAGCGCTGCGAAAAGGTTTTACTCAGAATACCGACCAGGATTAGACTGACGAGTAAATTGAGAAAATAATCTATTATGTGCAAAACACAGCGGCTTTGTCTGGGTTATTATTTTCTCTCTTGATTTCAAAAAGAATATATATATATATATATATATATATATATATATATATATATATATATATATATATATATATATATATATATATATATATATATATAAAAATCCTCGTCTCACCCACCATGGGTGGTGTCTGTCCCCATTTCAGCTCGGGTCCTCTACCAGAGGCCAGGAAGCTTGAGGGTTCTGCGCAGTATCCGTGCTGTTCCCAGCACTGCGCTTTTCTGGACCGAGATATCCGATGTTGTTCCCGGGATCTGTTGCAACCACTCGTCGAGTTTGGGGGTCACTGCCCCAAGTGCTCCGACCACCACAGGCACGACTGTCACCTTTACCTTCCAGGCTCTCTCCAGCTCCTCTCTGAGCCCTTGGTATTTCTCGATTTTCTCATGTTCCTTCTTTCTGATGTTCCCATCATTCGGGACCGCTACATCCACGACAACGGCTTTCCTTTCCCCTTTATCTATGACCACGATATCTGGTTGGTTGGCCATTACCATCTTGTCAGTCTGTATCTGGAAGTCCCACAGGATTTTTGCTCGGTCATTCTCCACCACCTTGGGGGGTGTTTCCCATTTTGACCTTGGGGTTTCCAGTCCATACTCCGCACAGATGTTTCGGTAGACTATGCCAGCCACCTGGTTATGGCGCTCCATGTAGGCTTTCCCTGCCAGCATCTTACACCCTGCAGTTACGTGTTGGATTGTCTCAGGTGCCTCTTTGCACAACCTACACCTTGGGTCTTGTCTGGTGTGGTATATCCCTGCCTCTATGGCTCTGGTGTTCAGGGCCTGCTCTTGGGCTGCCAGGATGAGTGCCTCTGTGCTGTCCTTTAGGCCAGCCCTCTCTAGCCACTGATAGGACTTCTTGAGATCAGCCACTTCTGCTATGGTTCGGTGGTACATCCCGTGTAGGGGCTTTTCCTCCCATGATTGTCCCTCTTCCAGCACCTCATTCTCTGTTCCCCATTGACTGAGACATTCTCTGAGTACATCATCCGTTGGAGCCTTCTCTTTGATGTATTCATGGAGCTTGGATGTTTCATCCTGGACAGTGGCTCTCACACTCACTAGTCCCCGGCCTCCTTCCTTACGGCTTGTGTACAGTCTCAGGGTGCTGGACTTGGGATGGAACCCTCCGTGCATGGTGAGGAGTTTTCGGGTCTTAACATCCGTGGTCTGAATCTCTTCCTTTGGCCACCTTATTATTCCTGCAGGGTATCTGATCACTGGCAGGGCATAGCTGTTTATTGCCCGGGTCTTGTTCTTGCCATTGAGCTGGCTTCTGAGGACTTGCCTCACCCGCTGGAGGTATTTGGTCGTAGCCGCTTTCCTTGTTGCTAATTCGAGGTTGCCATTGGCCTGTGGTATACCGAGGTACTTGTAGCTGTTTTCAATGTCTGCTATTGTTCCTTCAGTGAGTGAGACCCCTTCAGTGTGGACTACCTTGCCCCTCTTAGTCACCATCCGACTACATTTCTCCAGCCCGAATGACATTCCGATATCACTGCTGTAGATCCTGGTTGTGTGGATCAGGGAGTCTATGTCCCTTTCGCTCTTAGCATACAGCTTGATGTCATCCATGTAGAGGAGGTGACTGATCGTAGCTCCATTTCTGAGGCGGTATCCATAGCCTGTCTTGGCGATTATCTGGCTGAGGGGGTTCAGTCCTATGCTGAACAGCAGTGGGGAGAGTGCATCACCTTGGTATATGCCACATTTGATGGACACTTGCGTTAGTGGCTTGCCATTGGCTTGAAGTGTGGTTTTCCACATCCTCATCGAGTTTGCAACGAAGGCTCTCAGGGTCCTGTTGACCTTATACAACTCCAAGCATTCATTGATCCATGTGTGTGGCATCGAGTCATATGCTTTCTTGTAATCAATCCAGGCTGTGCACAGGTTGGTATGTCGGGACCTGCAGTCTTGAGCGACTGTTCTGTCAACCAGCAGCTAATGTTTGGCACCTCTAGTATCTCTACTAATGCCTTTCTGTGCTTTGCTCATGTATTGATCCATGTGTCCACTTATCTTAGCCGCAATGATGCCTGACATGAGCTTCCATGTTGTGGAGAGACAGGTTATTGGCCGATAGTTGGAAGGAACTGCACCCTTTGACGAATCCTTCATGATCAGGATTGTTCGCCCTTCGGTTAGCCATCCTGGGTGAGTCCCATCCATCAGCAGCTGGTTCATTTGTGCTGCTAGGCGCTCGTGGAGAGCTGTGAGTTTCTTTAACCAGTAGGTGTGGACCATATCCGGGCCTGGTGCCGTCCAGTTTTTCATACCTGAGACTCTTCCTTGTATATCTGCCGCTGTGATGGTAACTGGGTTCTGTTCAGGGAGGTTGCTGTGCTCCTCTTTCAGAGTCACCAGCCATTGTGCACTGCTGTTATGTGCGACCTCCTTCTCCCATATGCCTTTCCAGTATCTTTCAGTTTCCAGCCTTGGAGGGTCTGCTCTGCTGTTAGAACCCTGCCACTGTGCGTACACTTTCGCAGGTTGTGTTGCGAACAGCCTGTTTATTCTTCTGGCCTCATTCGCTTTCGTGTACCTCTTTAGGCGACTGGCCAAGGAGCCTTTGTTTGGCAGTTTTGAGTGCTTCAGGTATGGTTATCTGCATGTACCTCTTGGGTATTGGCCTTTTATTCACACCTCTCTGGGTCTCCGTCAATTGACTCACATCTTTCCGAGCCGCGTTGATCTTGGCCTCCAACCGTCTTTTCCATGGTGGGTAATGAATCTCGTGGCTCTCATGGTTGCTCTTGTAGCCAAGCATGTCTAGGATCACTGATGCTGAGGTGTATATCAGCTCATTGGTTTCCGTGATCGTTCCGGTCGGGATCGTTCTCAGTGCTGCATTCACAGTTTCCATGAGACTTTCAGGTGGTACTTCACATAGCCGTTGTAATCGGTGCCTTCGTTGCCCAGTTTTCATTCTTGCCATGATCTTATCTCTCAGGTCATTTGCTGCCTCGCTCAGCATTTCATTTATTGGGGCTGGCTTCCCAATCTCATTATTCATTGGGGCTTGCCTCCCAATCTCTGGTTGAACCTCTTCCTGTGATGTGGCAGCCTGGGGCCCTTCACCTCGGAATTTGTGTTGTACCTCATCAATCTCAAGTTGTGATAGCAATTGCCGTTTGTGGATATTGGAACACTGAGCTACTAGTTGTTTCGTGGTCAACCGTGACTGTGGGTTTCGAAGTAACCATTCAGCCCCCATTCTCCGCGTGTAACCCCTCTGACTAGGGTTGCTTGAGTAGTTGCATTCCAACAGAGCCATGTTATCGCATCTCGTCCATCTCCGCTTTGTTCCAGTAGCCCATTTTCCATCAGGGTGCTCTGGTTCCCCAGCACCTGATGCAGACCTTGTTTGGCCGGGCGACGTCTGAGCCGGCATGTCATTCCATTTATTGTCTCTCATCATTGTATGAGGTAGGCATTAGCGTGAAGGGTCTTGCCCAAGGACCCACACTGGATGATGTCATTGTGCTCATTTCTGCTCATTTTCTCTGCCACAAGTGGGATTCGATATATATATATATATATATCCATGCATCAATTTTCATCACCGCTTAACCTGAAGCTCCTTTGAGTGGATTCATAACACCTTCACGACCACGAGTTCTGAGTGCCTTATAATGTGGTGCGCCCTATATACCTTATTTTCCGGTGTATAAGGCACACCAGAGTATAAGGGGCACCCCCAATGAACTGTGTATTTTCAAACCTTTCCCATAATTAGGCGCACCGGAGTATAAGGCGCATCTTCAATGAATGAAAAGCGGTTTCCCAATACGTATAATATATAAATGGAAGTTTTCCAAATATAAGGATCAACATATGGCGTTAGGCATGACTTCATCCACTAGGGAAATGGAGTCGTTGCAAGACCTGTTGTGGCCTAATATCGCTTCACGTATGAGACGCACCTGTGTATAAGGCGCAGGGTTATCTTTTGAAGAAAATGAAGGCTTTTGGGTGCTCCTTGTACACCGGAAAACAGTTATAGTATGCCAATCGTTGAAGGGGTGCTTTGTACTCAAAAGTGCCTTATAGCTGGAAAGTTGTATATATTGTTAACACAATATAAATTACTTGCTACATATGTCAGTACGGGGTGTTCTGATTGAAGTGAAACGAGGCTGTTACGATTTTGTGGAGATTACGATCCCATTCTAAATGGTACAGCTGAATATCTTGTCATTGGACATACATAATAATGCACACGTTTTGTTCCGGCGGCACGACAAATGCGGCACGTCACAACAATATTCAGGATTCTGTCGCGTTGATAGGCATCTTGAGATGAGGTGAGGCAGCATGTGTCCCATTAGACCAGCGTGGGTGTTCCTCTGGGACATGATGGTTGCTCTCTGGGCCACAATTGATTCCAAGCACTTTCGTGGCCACACTGGCAAAAAAGGGGGTCATCTATTAAAGACGGGGTCACGTTTTAAAGGGATCACTTATTATCCTCTCCTCTACACGTTGTCGGCGGGGGACGTCATGACCGGATCTGCCCGCCTCGCTCCACTTCTTGGAGGGCCGGCGGGGTCCGGGGCTAATTGGCAGATCCGCTGGGGAGTCCTCAGAGATGGCCTGATGGGGGAGGGGGGGGACGAGGGAGGATGAAGAGGAGAAGGCGTGGAGGACTCTGGGGACGAGTGGGCGGCCAGAAGAAGAGGAGAAAACTTGTGAGCTGTGAAATCATATTGGCGACTGAGGGCGCTTTTTAGCCGCAAAATGATTTTTTTTCTTTATTATTAAAAAGCCGCAAATGTGGTCATCTGGAAATTTGATTAAAAGACACCACCATGCTTAGTCACTCCATATTTTTTTGCATGGATTTTGTAGAATTCTTGAATTGATTTTATTCACTCCATTTTGATGTAGACTTTATTGATTATTCTAAACTTTTGAAAAAATGTTTGGTTATTCTAGATTTGGTTCATTACTAGTTCGTGATTCAAAATTTCCTTGTTGTTCTTTACAGTGGATGTGGATTTCTTTCTTCACTTGGACTTGACAGATTCTTAATTTTTGGATCTGGATTTTCCTTTGTTCGAGACTTCATCTTGACTTCTCGACAGGTTCTTGACAGAGGTATGATGTGGTCCATCCATCCATCCCATCCGCTGATGTGGTCCGTGGCATTGTAAAATGATTCCCGACTTTATTCTCAAAAGCCAATCCTCAATCACTAATAATTTTTTCCCACCAATGATGGATCATAAGTCAGGGACATATTTAAATGGACCTTTTATTAATTTTGTTTGTCTTTTTTGTGGGTGTTGATTTCATTGTTGATTTTTTTTTGGGTGTGATTGTTAATTTGGTTGTTCACCATCTCATTTGCTTTTCGTCTTTCTTTTAAAGACTGGTTTCGTCGATTTCCAGCCTCTTCCCCTTTTTGTCCTTTTTCTACGCACGGGGAGCATTAGTGGGCTGAGTCCTCACAATGCATCTGCAGTTGCCGTTAGCTGCGTATGTAGACGTAGTTGAAACAGAAGGAGGGTGCCAATTTATTGTTCATTGCTTATCACCCTTGCTACAGCATTGTATTATTTCCTTCCTGTATTATATTTCCTTATTCGACTCATCCCACCAATTTCTTACCTTCATTCTTTTTCTCATAAGTATGGCTTTGAATTTATATTTGTCATTGTCTGCCCTGTGATTGTTTTGATGATGGATATGAGAGAATCCGGTAATTTTCCCACCCAAAAAAAATTCTGATTCCAAAATGTTGTGTAAATGTAAGTGACCCAGGGGTGGCCACCACTGTGATAGATGCTGATCGGGTGTGCAGCATCTATACCTTGAAATGTATTTGGATAGTTGACCAGAAGCCGTCTATATCTCGCTGAAGCTTAAAACTGTCACGTTCCGAACGAGGCGGAGAGCGAGCCGTCTAGTCGGAACGAAATGAATAGCTAGATCCCGAAAGCAAGCGACAAAGACAATAGATCAGTCTAGATTGTTTAATTGACAAACTAAAGGCACTGGTTCCAAAATGGACCAGGACAAACACAAAATAAAGATGACTGAAGTGCGAGTAGGGGGCCAAGGGGAAATCCAACCCACATACCACACAAACGGACAACAATCCTTAGAAGTATGAAATATTAACGGGGCGGGGGGGCCTCGGACCGGATACCTACAGAAATGTAGTGGAAGGAATCTGACATGGGCACTGGTAGTAGCGAGGTGAATGCGTATTGTTTAAATACCCGGTGACATAATGAGGGGATTGCAAGCAGGTGTTGGAAGCGGGGAGGCGCAGCTCCGCCCCTTGCTGTCAATCCGAATGTGACAAAAACCTTTCGTTGGATGCATCTTTACTGAAAGGTGACATCATTAAAAGGTCGGGTTGATGCACTCACCTTCAAAGGGTGTAAAAGCACCTCCCTACCCAACTGCCCATCTAGAGGATGATGAATGGTCGCAGACGTCATCACCGGGCCATCCCTGTCTTACAGAGGCTGTGTTCCACTCACCTGTCGAATTGCAAAAGTGAGCTGACAAATAAACACCTTTTCGCCAATAGTGGCCACGTATCCAGCCATTAATCAGAAAGGAAACTGTGGAGGGTTTGTTTACGCGCAAAGGTTGCACTGAGGTCTGAGGCAGCATATCTGTCGGCGCCAGATGTTCGCTCACCGCCACGGCTAATCTCGCCTTGCCGACTTTACTTCGTTCGCCTCCCGCATTGTCCTGGGCACAAAAGACTTGTGGATAAAAGTTTACCTCTGAGCTGCCACTCATCCCGCCTGGCTGTCCACTATCTGTTCTCTAAGCACACTATGGAACAGAAAAAAAAAAACCCATCCTGTTTTTTTTTTCTTTTTGCGAACAAACATGATAAACGATACATTCAACACCATACATCCGATATTCATAAACACATTGCAGATGACGCGACCTATGTTAGCATGTAGCTCATTATGAAACACATGCAAATCACTTCTACAACTCTCAAAGTATGGGTCTTCTATTTTGGGTAACTTGGCAAGCAAGGTCTAAGCACAAGGTAAAAAAAAGCAAGAAATACCGAATTAAGCCAAATAAAACCAATCAAAATCAAAAATCGCTGTGCTAATTATGTTAATAGCTTTGATTGGTTTGGATTGGATCAGATTGGATTGGATGTCCCTTTATTCGTCTCGCAGTGGAGCCATTTACATTTCACAGCAGCAAAGTTATGAAAGACTGACTATAAAAACACATTACTTGCTAAAATTGAAACATTTACACGAAACAGTTAAAATTCACATCAAGAAGCAGATGAAAAAAATCATCGAACAAATCATGATCAAAGTCCAGAAATAGTAAAGAACCCAAGTACCGAATGATGTGACAAAAAGCAAGCCCAGAACTCGTCAAAGAAACTTGATATCAAGTCCGGAACCAGTAAAAAACAAGAACCAATGTATACAGCAATAATGTCAAGAACTATTTTTTACTGGTTGCTAACCTGTTTGTGACAGTTCTTGAGGTTTTTTCATCCTTGAGTGTCTTTCAGGTCAAAAAAACAAAAAAAACTTTAAATTTGGTTTTGACTTGAATTTTTTATAGTGGGTTCTTGAACTGTTCTTTTCCTGTGAAACAACAAAGCTTTAACGCTGCTACTCAGGCACAAGTTCTTGCAGCTTCAAGTATGTGCTTTGGTGGTTAAAATAAGATCAAATGAACCGATGCCAGCTCAGAACCAAAACTGGCACCGGAGCGTTGTAAAAGGAGGAAATAATGAAGCAGTTCTATTCATACAGTCAGTCTCAAGCACCGCCAGTGTGTGCAAAATTAGCAGGATGACGAGTCAGCAAAGTGCAGACGTAAAAGTTTCGACTCCATAAAAAAATGCAGCGTCAAGTGGAAGGCGGTCTTCAAGTCAAAATACAAGCTTAATGGGCTCATTTGAACAGGTGAACATATCAAGCTGCGCTTTCCCCAAACACTTTTGGCATCTGCGTCCGCCCACCACACCCGCGGTGACGGGACGTTTGGATGAGAAGTGTCGTTCGACACCGCCAGGCCGGCGAGTAAGCTAGCTGAACTGAGCTGTCGGGGATGGAGCAGCTTGAGGTGAGTCAACGGCGAACAAAGAGCGGGGTGACGGTGGGGAAATGCCAGCAGGACTCAGGAGCCCTCACAGACAGGAAGTGGAAGTACAGACACCATTTTTTGTCTGTTTCTTTGTATATATTGTATATTGGAGCTATTTTAAACATAGCTGCATGTTGGTGACAGCAAGAAAAAAATAACCAACCTTTTACCCAATCATTTCATTTATGGTATGGTGGCAAAATCAATATGAAAGGCAGAGGTGAAGTTTTTACACAGTAGACTCGAAACCACAGTGGCCTTTTAAAAGTGACTTTTGTCAATATCTCTCGACAGGAACTTGTTTTTTTTTCATAGTGGTTGTGGACTTCAGTTGCTGTTCCAGAGTTTGGAGTTTATTTCTTCCTGGTGGTTGTTGGATGTTTTTTGACAATCCGTGATTTGGTTTATAGCTCGTTCTTGACTTTTTTTTTTCATGTGGTTCGGGATTTTGTTTCCATTTTATTTTTAATTTGATTTATTGACTTGACACAATGGTTGTTGATTTGTTTTTTTCTGACTAGTTGGTTTAAGGCTATGATAAGCAGTTCCGCAAATGGATGTTATGGACGGTAACGCTTTGACTTTTGTCATTTGCACTGATGTGAGCAGTGGGCAGTCAGTTGGTCCAACTGTCAAAACCACCATTAGACTAAAATAAATGCCATTTTGAAAAAAAGCCAACTCGGGTCATACAATATTGAGCTAAAGGGTAGCGACAGTGAAATCTAATTTTTTTAATGTATATCGTATATGCCGGACTATAAGCCACTACTTCTTTCCCAAACTTTCAACCCTGCAGGTGTTTCAGTGATGCGGCCAATTTATATAATTTTTCTAACGGCCGCCAGTGGTGCTCAAGTGGAAAAGGTATGATTAAGACCGGTGGAATATATGTGTCGGGGAAAACTGCAACTTTTCGTCTTATGCATAAATTAAATTAGAGTGAACATACCCTCATCATGGCTTCTTCCCCCAAGGACTTAACTCTTTGAACAGTAGCCCAAATGGAACTGTATAGTGCCTCTTTGCATTTTGTCAATGATGATACTAGTGCAGCGTGTTCGACCGGAAACAAATTCCTTGTGTGTACATACTTGGCAATAAAGATGATTCTGATTCTGATTCTGATTCTGAAAATACAAAAAGAAAGGCATATCACGAAACTTTCAACAGAGCTGCTGTACGTAAAATGGTATAAACGAATCGATGGTGAGATGCTGGAAACGGCAGCGGGAAGAACTGGAGCAACGTAAAAAGACGAAAAAAGCTGTCAGAGGTAATAAAAGCAGGTGGGCCGAACTGGAAAACATTCTAGAAGACTGGGTGGACACACAGATAGCAGATGGCCGTGGTGTTTCGACTGTGCAGATCAGACTGAAATCAAAAACAATCACCACTGAAAAGAAAATTCCGGATTGACAGCGAGAGAGAGGCTGAGGGAGTGTGCGACGACGTCTATACTACGTCTATACTACACTGTTTCATTCCGACACTCAGGACGATGACTTTGATGGCTTCATTTCAAAGGAGGAAGATGAAGACGGCTTACCGCGATTTTTATCAGCATGTTCTTTTACCAGACCTGTTGCTCTTGTATTGCTAGCGTGTTGTTACCATGTTGCTACCGTTTTACTGCTGCGTCACTGGCATTAAAACTTTGAAAACTCTGTGTACCGTCTTTCTGTGTAAATACTGTATGTATACGTGTTTTAATGTGGTCACATGCGGCTTATATACAGGTGTGGCTTGTGTATGTACAAAATCTGTTTTCCTCTAAAAATGTAGTGGGTGAAGCTTATAATCAGGTGCGTTCTATAGTCCGGAAATTACGGTATATTTATTGATTTATTTATAAACCTTGGACCTACAAGCTACATCAAACAGCACCTTATGACGAGCGACATTGGATAGCTGACACCCAATGATGCCTCATTCCCAAGTATTTACCCAACTGTATAACACAGTTTGCATAAGCACTGAATAGTGATCAGATCATACAAACGTTTTCCGACCCAAAAAAATATTGACTTCATAACAA
>NC_142735.1:20187500-20255000 GCF_051943395.1 Hippocampus bargibanti
GGTAGAATTTTATTTTCTACTCAGCTCGCAAGCAGCATGTCAGACCGCCTGAGAGTTGAAAACATTGCAGTTTACATCATCTCATAAAATTGGTCATCATCCGATACAATCACAATTCATTTTTCTGGCACATTTAACTCATTGACCACCAGCCGTTTTCAAGGATGAGCTTCTCATATCGCCGGTCGTTTTGAAGCATTTGTCTTGTTCTTACAAGAATAGCAAGTCAAAATATTGCAGGATATAAGCACCAGATAAAATGAAAATGTAGCCTCTCTTTTTACGCCAGAAAAAAAACGTGTTTTCTTGCTAACGTGCTTTGATTTCAAAAAACGTCCCACAATAAAGCTCTAACAAGTGATTTTATTTGTGCATCAAGAAATAAAAACAGGTAAGAAACAAAACGTCAACGGACATCCCATTGGGAACTCTGCAAAGTGTCTCAAACACAGAACTAGCGCCAATGTGGGTGACGCCGAGCAAACCGTCACTAACTCAAATGAGCCAAGGCGCTGATGCAAAGTGAAGTGCGGAGGCCGACACCTGTCGCCGTCGTTTAAACTTAACCCCTCGACCTTATCAGCCGAAGCGATAAGTCGTGCGTCTCCACATTCGCCTCCCGCTTCGTCCTTGTCAGCGCCATCCTGACCGAGACGCCGTCAAGGCAACGGCGTCAAGGCGACAGCGAGCGGTTGGTCCATGAATAAAACATCATGCCTGGAAATGAGCCGTCGAGCCATCTTATTTTCCAGGATCAAGAGCCGATTTGTGTGATCCAAACAAACATTTCACCTCACTTTGCCATTGACATCTTATTTGGGGATGGCGACATCTGACGTTTTAATTCCTGTGAAAGAAGTTTTAAGCAGAGATTTCCTGAATTTCTCTTCCTGTTTTAATGATGCCATTACGAGAAAAGATTTGTCTCATCAACACTTTTGTTGGTAGTGCCCATTTTATGATAACTGGAATCATGTTTTTAACGCCTTCAGTGACAACGGTCACCCCAATGGACAGTTTATCATGTTATCAGGTTAAAGGTTATCATTACTGATCCATGGAATCCATGAATATGTGAAATAAAGTTGTAGAAACAATTCGGAAACTGGAATTATGACAAGTCAGATAAGGTGAGAACCGTCAACCTTGGTCGAAAATTTTGCAGACTGGTAAGATGCTGATGACATTTTGGGAAGTTTCTTTAGAACTCATTTTTTCAGCAGGAGTCTTGAAATATATTTGTAACAAATTGGGAATATGCATGGGATACTTTAGAACGGTCTTCTGTTTTGGCTATGGGATGCATTGTTTTTAATGCTCATTTATCTACTCCTGTGTATACATAAGCATGTGGCGGACACTCAGACTATCCCTCTCACCTAATAGGCATAAGGCAGGCGGTACACACGACTGACTGGAGACATGTCTTTATTTCACACTGCTAACAAGTGGATCTGAACAACATGAGAAAGTGCGGCAAAACATGCTGTATTGGATTAGAAAAGCAAAATACAGAAGCTGCTGGAAAGGCAGCCACTCTCGCGGCGCTGTCTTGAAATCAAACGAACTAAATAACAAATAACATGACAACCCAAAGACACAGAGAGCCATCCATTCTTAAGCACTTTCTGTACCCTCTTCATTACACAAAGCAGGTCCAGATGAATACCTGTGTGCCTGATGGGTGAGAGGCATGGTCCTAGTGTCTGCCACAAGCAATAAAAAAGTGATCAATTTTACTTCAGGCATGTAAGGTCCACGAGAGGGACATTTTTGACCTCAACAACCTCATAAAGTATGTTGGAGAATATTCTGTACTTTTCTCCATGTTGTAGCATTCTTCAGGGCAAGGGTGTCAAATTATTTTTTTGACGCAGGCCAAATTGCAGTAACGGTTTTCTCTCTGGGCCGTTAGGAAGCCATTTGAATGTTTAATTCCCTCACATATTTCATATGGAGCCCACAACAATTTGACAAATGACTACCTTTCAAATTTGAAGTAAAAAATAATGACTGTTATTGTGTTTCTTATAGGAAATTTTGGTTTCGACTTCAGCAAGCATCATGGCACTTGACATGCTTGATTTGCTTTCACAGGTTGAATAAAATCATGTGGCCTGCCAGATTTGGCCCCAGGACCTTGACTTTGACATCTGTGCTTCAGGGAAATGAAGAGATGGCCGATTAAGTGTTTTGTTTATTTTGTGTTATGATTCACCTCTGATCTGATGAACAGGATTTGATGGTTCATGCAATGAGGTTTGTTCGGATAGCACTAGTCTGCGGGTTTGTAGCGGAAACTCAACTTGGGTGATTGGAGGTGAACCCAAAGCCGCGAATGATATAGTTTGTTTGGAATGCAAAAAAATGTTTTGTATCTTTAATGGAAAAATGCTGAATTTTCCACACTATAAGGCACGCCTAATTTACTTTAATTTTCTCAATAACTGACAGTGCACCCTATAGTCTGATGCACATTATATATGGAGTCACCATATCTTTATGGTACTTTGTAAACACTGCGCAGTCATAATGAAACAGAGATAATAACAAAAACATTACTTAACACCTAACTAAACGAGGAAAAAAACTAAGGAGACTTAGAAAATCTTAAGAACGTTCTTGAAATCTCTTTCCAAGTTTTTGTTTTTGGAACATGATTGAAAAATACTTGGAATAGATTTGAAAGCTGCCTGCAACATGTTAAGAATTGATGAGGAAATATCACTGCAAAAAAAACCTGCCATACTCCTTTGTTTGTACGGTATTTCAATTCCAGCCATGAACCGGCCGTCACTCAACGTCAAAAACCACGTGAGCGTCATCACGGGAAAACAAGTTGTGTGTTTTTATGATCCGGTGACGGCTCATCCCGATGACACGGCGACTAAAGGGAAGCAATCCTCCTGATGTTTATGCCCGGGATTGACAAAAATGGATCTGTCAATCAAAGCGATGAAAAATGTTGATTTCATATTTAAAGGAAAAATGAATTGGATTGGATTGGATTGGATTGGATATGCCTTTATTAGTCTCACAGTGGAGAAATTTACATTTCACAGCAGCAAAGTGATGAAAGGAATATAAAGAAACTCAGCGTAAACCTTACTTTTTGGTGGTGTTCTGGCCTGGTTATGTCCTTGAACAGTGGGAAATCAACTCAGTGAATTAATTCATTTCATCTTGGTCATTTCTGTTTGTTAGTTTGGTCAATGTAAAAATCGTCTGTGGTTCCAAGTTAAAAATGTGTTTGATCTTTGGTAGTATGAGGTCAGAAATATCATGTGGGAGTTGGAGGTTCTTGTCCGACTTGGCTTCAGGAGCAGATGGTAGATTGTGACATCTTCAAATGGATGAGGTTCCAGAAACTGTTTCTCGTTGATAGGTCCAAATTGGCACATGCTATAATTTCCTAATGCAAATCCCATGTGATCTAGTGAGAAATGGATGTACCTTTCCATGTCTTATGTGGCTCCAAGTTTAAAGTTTGTGGGGTTCTGTCAATACCAAATAATATGTGATTAAAAAAATCTCTGGATGAGATAACTTTTCTGAAAGAAAAAGTTATAGTGGGCTGTAAAATGTGTTCATTTCCTGGACCGTTATGTTTCTTCCCTGTAGAAAATCAACAGAATAAAATCAAATGATTCCCTATTGGTTCTGTTGGTTAAAAAAGAAATCTCTGGGTTTGTCCACAGAGGCTGTCGGGCTGATCCGTTGAGGTTGTCAATGGTCTTGGAAGCCGACATGTTGCTAGGATTGGGGTAGGCTGATTGGCTTTGGCTGGTTGGCGGCACAGTGGGAAAAAAGAGGCAGAAATGATAAGTGATTAAATCCATTGGCAGCCTGAACACACACAGACAGGCACAGACACACGCATTCTGGAGTGGGTTTCGACTGCTGGACAGTAATCCTGTTAATGAAAAATGTATTTGGCACACATCCTCCATCCTCCTTGAGAGAAGCAAGAAAGCTGATTGATCCTCCACCAAGATAAAAGTGCCTCTAAGAGCACAGGAATGTTTCAGGTGATGTTCCAGTTCACACTTTGGACAAAGGGAGACAATGTCTGGTTGACTTTCCGGTTCTGGTCCTAGTCGGGACTTTTATTACCTAACCTCTTTCAAGTCTTGTCAACGCAGCCTCAAGGTGGATAAAACTAATGATGATGACAAGCTGGAGTAAATGTTTATTGGTCTATCACGGTCCAATAACACCTCTTGTTCTCTTCATGTTCTGATTAGATCCTTCAGTCTCAGGTTCACAATGTATTTGGGAATCATCAGATATTTGAGGATATGCTTGATAGCCTAATAAGTGATTACATTTGGAAACAATGATCTGGTCTGTGGATGGTTAGCTAGCTAGCTAGTTTGCTAGGTTGATGCAAGGCAGCTTGTTCCATAGCTAGCTAGTTAGATTGATTGAGAGATAAATAAGTTACAAGTCGGAATGCTAGTTAGCTTGTCATCTAACCATTTCGTGAGTCATTTAGTGGTTTTGGCATTCTTGTCAATAAGTTGGTCAGTCAGTTCCTCGGACAATGTGTACGTTGTTTGTATGTTTGTTTTTTTTATCTACAAGTTACTCTCTGCTACAATTGTGTACTAGCACCGAAGCCGTGAAATTTGCAAGTCAACTTTAACCACTCCCTCTTCTGTGGCTTTGATGGGCAGTTTAAAAGAGGCTCACACGGCAACACAGTTGGAAGACTCCAACAAAACACTGGTTGTGTGACATTTCAAATGATTTTACACAAAGCACCTTGAAGTTTGGGTTTTGTTTTTGAGTGTGTCTCCATCTTGGACCAAGCGTCAGTGTCGCAGTCACGTGAACGACTGTCAGCAAAATCTGATGCCGCTTGTTGACTGTAATAAGGCTCCCGCAGCTCCTGCCATCTCACCATCATTCATCCTCCTCCAGCGCTCACCTGCCACAATTCCCCAAACGCACGTCCCCTTTTGTTCCTGCCATGTTTTCTTCTCTTACTTTTGTGGAGCGAAATTCTCTGATTGAACTGTGCTCGGCAAAGTACTGGAGGCGAAAGGAGTTTGTATTCACCTCGCTACATGCGGGTGTACAAAAGCAGCCATTGTTAAGTCTAATGGGAATTTTAAGTACAAGCAGGCGGCGGCTGCTTTTATCTCGGCTATTTGCGAGCATACAAAATTTGGAAGCTAAGGGGAATTACCTTTTTCTTTTTCCCGGATCTCTGCTCAGAGGCTTTCATCTCCATGGGCGCTGTTAACACGACGACCTGCGACTTTGAAGGAAAAAGACGAATCAAAGACAGCGATTAGAACACCGGAAGAGAGAAAACTATGCCAAGCGAGGAAAAGTTCGACAAAGTTTGATGTTTGATATCTGGTACTGCAGCCTCTTGTTCATGGAGCAGATACTTTTTGAAATTCTGACACTATAACATCATCACTTCCTGGAAATGCTGTTTTGTCATATAATTTGATGTCGATACATGCATTGTACATTTCTTGAGGTACATCCTGTCTTACAAATAAAAGCAAATTATTCTTAAAGGACAACCGACGTCACTTTTTTGTTTCTTAACTGACATCAGAAAAACGTTTTATAGCATCTAAAATACCCAAAACACGCAGTATGATATTTTTAGTCAAATGCAAAACACCAATAAAAATGACTTGAAGTGTCCAAAATCTACAAAAAAATTGAGCTGCGAATTGGGCATTTTCAGAAAGTCCCGCCCCCAGTGCGTGATGTCACACCAAGACGTCTTGCATTGCTGAAAAATGAAAACAATGGCTTCAGATTCGGAGAATATGCTTTCTTGTTACACATCCAGTTCTGAATATGATTCAAATAGTTCTGAAGAGGAAAGCATACAAGTCTGCATTCGATTAAAGAATGTTTTCCGTGTCATTTTGAGACAAACGGGGGGGGGGGGGGGGGGGACGGGACCAGCTCCCGTGAGGAATGAATCAACCCGTTTCCACAGGCTGATAAATTCCTTCCATGGAGCTTGGACGCCCTCTTCTGGTGGCTTTTGGGTGCAATATCAAGGTTTTCTGACAAACAGTACCGCAAAATACATTGACGTGATGAAGGACTGCTACAATGTGTCTTTTTGTCGGTCAGGAGGGGGGGGGTCCTTTCATGACGTAACGTGAGGACTCGTCACCAACTCAAAAACAAGACTTCCTGAATATTCAGCGCGAGTCTTAAAACGTAAAATATAGCTATATGCGGTGGAATCTTTGTAAAATACGCTCAGTAGAAGTCATTTGAAGCCATTTTACAAATTATGGACACAACTTGTCCGGAGACGTCGGTTGTCCTTTCAGGGTTTTTCAAGAATCCCAGATCATTTCAACCACTGCAACTGGATTATTCGGTCCCTTGAGTGATGATGAATCAGTGTTAGTGGAAATATATACCAAGGTGGTGGGGAAAGGGGACCCAAAACAGAACCCAAAACAACGGGAGATTAATTTGTTCATCATTCATAAAAATGGTATCGTTTCAGAGAACGGAAGTGCTACCTTCAAAGCGATTAATTTTGACCGGCAGCAATGCATAACACCCATAACTCACATTCTCAACACAAATATATGTTAGAATATATATATATAGTAGAATATTAAAAATGTCCTTTCAGATAAGAGAACAGTTGGTATGCAAATAAGAGTTTCTTCAGGCATTTTCTCGTGGAACTAAACGTTTTCGCTCTGCCGTCCCTGTATGAATGTACGCTCAGGAAGAACTCAAACAAGTGAAACAAATCTAGAAAGCAGAAACCTGACAAAATACTTCAATTCACACATTTGTTTAAACCTAAATCTTTGAACGTACCTTTGAAATGAGCCAGCTCAAATAAACATCTTAGTCTGCCAACCGAAGTATCGTCTGTGAAACGACAATGAAATAATAGATTTAGGCAAAAGTACGAAGCCCCGAGACTCAATTCTGATTTAAAGAGTCGACTTGGTCTCAAACTGAAAGACTAGCCATGGATTTTAGCGACAGACTTCAAAGACAATCAAAAGAACTTGAAAACACACTTGAATACAAAGAAAAATTTCTCAGAGAAAAGTCAGTCCCATGTAAAAATACTCAAGACAAGTCTTGAAGACTAGCAAAAAGACTGGGGACTCGACAAGGATTTCAGTGAAAGATTTTTGAGGCTATGCTCTGAAAGTTACTGATTGTAGGCTAGGCTTCGTCTTCGTCCAGTTCCACCTCCAAGAGAAAGTTTGCAGACTTGACTCAGAATTATGTATTATCATTTGTGACCACATTTTGACATACTCGAAATTTAGTTCAAGGACTTGCCAAGGACTTGCCAACCAAACCAATTGCGCTTGAAATCGAATGAAGATGTGCGGTATGTTTGTGTTTGTTTTTAGACATCTGGGTTCTTAGGTCCTGTGGACTTCACTTCAATACTCTACCCTGAAAATAGGAACTGAAGAACCTTTTTGAAATAGCATCTGAAAAAAGTGATCATTAAATATGGCTTTGAAGAAATAAGATAAAATGAATGCCAGAGTTTTTAGAATAAAAGTCCTCAACAGCCAACAACTTGCTTTACTTTTTTTCAAAGTTGGGCAGGAACTGTTGGGACTGCGCTTAAATTCATTCGACTTCAGATCCAAGACCAAGCACTTAAGATATGTGTTTCCTTATGACCTTCGGTGCTCAATAATGCAATTAAACCATGAAGGACGTTTAGTCTGAAGTAGGGCATTTAGCCTGACAACAATGGTGGGGGAGGTCCATTATCACGGATGCCACCAGGGGACGCTATCATGGCGGCCAATGGAGATAGGAGGGCCGATGAGGTGGCACCAGACTGCGGGTCAAAGTCAAATCCAATCATCCTGCAGAGGATGTAGTAGGGAAGACTCCCAAGTCAACTGCTTTAACTCCCCCACATCAACCAGTACTAACCCCCTACAAACACACAAAACACACACACACAACCTCATGGATGCTAATCCCGCAAAAGCTGTTTCGTAGCGAGGATTAGCAGCAGAGCAAACAAGGTTTACAGCTCTCCGCTGGGTGTGCATGAGAAATGGAGTACAGGTGCATTTTGGGTTGGGTTGAGGTAGGCCGGAGGGAGGTTGAGCCTGATGAGTTGTCTCTATTGTGCATTATCATCCACAGAAGTGGTGGTGGTAGGGGGGAGGGGGGGTCTTGAGATTTGTAGTATGTGGAGGGGGTTGTTCCACCAGCTGGTGTGTTTCATCCTTCAGGAGGATATTGTTGGAATTCAGGCCAATGCTGACGATAGCAGAACATCCTGTAACCCACATTTCACCATCAACCCCGCCCCCCCCTTTTTTTTCATCCGCCCCGGGGGAACTTGTATGTTTTTTACCCCCCACTTTTTTGATGCTTGAGCAAGATTAAGGAAAAGCCATTTCACGAAGCTTGTGGAAAGTTGAGGAATTATACACCACGTCTGGATGCAAAGGCTTATCCCAGCAAAGCATAAACACAAGTGCAGTGAAAAAAATAACACTTCAAATCTAATACAGAACTAAATTAAACCGGTGAGCGGTAATGATTGGAGCTCTCGGGAGGACTCGATGCAAGAAAACAAGAGTTTGAAAAAAATCTAAGCATTTGGACTGGAGCTGTTGGATCTCTGCCAGTTGAGTGCATCAATGAATCTCCAAAGGCTTCCTTGGTGTTTGGTGGAGAGTCATCCATAATATAATCATGTGCTTTTTTTCCGACTTCACCAATCTGTCTCGTTGTTGTGTAAATTATTCACATTTGGTCGATATCTGGCAACATCTCTCAAACAAAGGAGGATGTCTTGGGAGGACTGATGAAATGGCCATATGACGGTGACTTCAAGCGAACATGGCAGCAATCGTATTCTTTTTGAAACATGGAAAATTTACTATGGGGATACTCATGAAAGACGTGCCCACCAAGTGTCATGTTGTTATTAAGTCGACTTCTGGGTCTGAATTTAAAAAAGATAATCATTCAAGGGCATTTTTAATTTTTGAAATTAGCTTGGTTCAAACCAAAATGGCTGACTTCTTGTCTTTTTGTCTGTGGGTCGAAACTTTTTTGGTGAATCTACTCATGTCCATCAAAGTTCTTGTTAAGCAAAACTGACTTTGATGGCTAAATTTTTTAATGTTGTGACAAAAATGACCAAATTGGGCGTAAAACGGATACTTCATATTACTTCTTTTCCTTTCGGCTTTTCCCTACAGGGGTCGCCACAGAAAATCAGTGTCCTCCACTTTCAGAGGTTTGATTCGCACATTTGTTTTGGCCAAGCTTTTACGTTGGATGGCCTTCCTGATGCAACCCCCTGTATTTATCCAGGCTCGGGACCGGCACAATAAGACACTGCCTTGTGTCCCCTTGTAGCTACAGAACAAGCAACTCTGTGAACTTAATAAAGATGAAAATGCTCAATAAAAGGCTCCCGAACACAAAATGGGAACAGATATAATATTATTTTAAACATAGCTACTCACGCAATTTTGTGGGCCAACTCATGACAGACATGCCAAACAAATGACATGTTGTAAAGTGTGAAAAATTCCTCGACATTTGTATTTGTATTTTTGGAAACAGCAGGAAAAACTTGCCATTTTCTTTCAGCCATGATTTGAGACTTTATTTGAGACACTTCCACCGTTTTTCCAACTGTAAACTTAAACCGGAATGAATTTTTGAACTTTGCTTCTAACCCACCAAATATATACTGTACCCTGAAAGACTGCTACAAACCATAACAGCAAACTTTCCTTACATTCTTAGCTTCTTAAGACTTTTTTGGTGGGTCTATTACTCCTTCTATGGGACTGGACTTTTCAACAGATTCTCCCACCGCACACGTCCTAAAACGTGTGGTTGACTTGAAGTTTCCATTATGCAACTGACAGTCACACAAGCTAGCAAATGATGCAGGTGAAGCGACCCCGACAGAGATAATTATTTCTGCACTCGCTCTGTCTCCTAGAAAGACAGCAGTGATTTTTTTTTGCCACCACAACTTCAGTTTTTTTGTATTTTAGATTGACAGCAGTACAATGATTGGGCACGTGGGCAAGGAGACCCACCGTCGCCATTTATTCAACGGCACAAATACGAAATACAAAACACGCGAAAGCACGGATCACTGAACTCATCAGTCAGCCTCGAGATGTCACTGACAGAGCAATACCGCTTCAACACATTCAACACATAAATGTGAATATACTTTTAGTAATTGCGCTTTACGAATGAAGTTTCTTTATTAACATACTCCTTTACAATCAATCTCACTGTTGTTGGCGGTTTGCTGTCATCATCTGGCTTCTAAACACAATTAAATTCTTTTACCGGGCAGTCATCGCTTGAAGATATTTTAATTACGCATATTTCAGTAAAATACAGTGCTTCTGTCATTCACAAGATAAAAAAAGCGAATAAAATTGGGTTCTTTGGGATGTTTGAAATAAATGCATGACATTAGTATTCATCCCAAATGCATACTGTCCTTTTTGAAGTGAGGTGGATAAATTACTTTCATTTTATATTTTAATATGATTGTCTGCTAGACTTAAAGGACAACCGACACCATTTTTTGTTTCCCAACTGACTGCAGAAAAATGTTTAATAGCTTCTAAAATACCCAAAACACGCAAGTCAACTGCAAAACACCTATAAAAATGACTTAAAGTTGCCCAAAACTGCAACTAATGAGCTTTAAACTGGGGAGATTCGGAAAGTCCTGCCCCCTTGTTTGTGACGTCACGTTAGGTTTGGCCCACCTAGAAATTGCCTTGCTCCAGAATCAAAACAATGGCTTTAGAGTGTTCAGATTCGGAGAAGATGCTTTCTTGTTACTCATCCATTTATGAATCTGATTGAAATAGTCCTGAAGAGGAAAGCTTAAATGTTTGCAATCGCTGAAAGAAGTCCTTCCGCATCAATTCAAGCCATCTGCAAGTGATGAAACCGGTGAAGGAGATCTGGACGTAGATGTAGCAGCCCAGAAAATGCACAAGATGGCACACAAACGGCGTTTCGTCCAGTATATGGAGCCTCTTATAAGAGTCGACCTGCGGTTAAAGCTGCCCGTGATTTGTTAAAATCCATGGTAGAACACAGAGTGGTGGGTTTTACGCACACACACAAAAGGAGAAGGGTTAGACACAATGCCAAAATTTGAGCAGCACACAATCATCAGCGATGCTGAGACGAGAGAGAGCTCGACAGCGCTACAGAGTAACAAATGACACGGGGGAAAATGGATGTTTGTCCAATCGGTTTGCTCCACTAATATGGTGATTGCTCTCTTTCACTAGGTGAGCTCACAGTCAGCATGCAGTGTGACTAAATGAGTAAAAATGCATGCATGCCGAAACGCTAACTCCGGTTTGCTTTCTCGTTCACCTCCGCTGGCACTCTTACCGCTCTTGTCCGTTGGAAATGGCTGGTTTGTCCGCTGGGAATTTGTGTAAACTTGTTGTGTTACCGCAATTGGCTGCCACACAACGATTCACCATCACGTTATTTATGTAGTTTTCCTTCTAATTTCGCGATCAACACAGTGTTTTCAAATGAAAAAAAGTACCCGAAATGCACTGTGTGTCGCTTTCTCGGTCAGGGGCGTACCGAATGTGACATCACTTACGGCATCGACATCAACTCGAAAACAAAACTTCATGAAATTGCAGCGGACTTTAAAAAAGTAAAATAAAGCTATATGCGGTGGAATCTTTATAAAATGCAGTCAGTAGAAGTCATTTGAAGTGATTTTACAAATTATGGACGCAACTTGTCGGTAGGGGTGGTTGTCCTTTAAACCCATATGTAAATGGACAAGTATCAAGAAAGCTCCAAGCCCAGTTAATTCCATTGCATTTTATATTGTTTGGTGTTTGTGGGTTTGTCAATTCGCAAATTATTGGCGGAGAGCTCAACATTCATTGAACAGTTGAAAAAAATAATACAAAATAATAATCAAGACAATTAAGTTATTTTATTGTGCGAATTGGTATTACAGAATCATGTGGGATTAATTTGTTTTATTTTAACAAAAGCTCCTGTAGCATCCATAGGGAATTCCAACACATATTGTCAATTCACAGCAGGTCTAGTTCATGACCATACAATACATGTTGTGACTATGCTATTTCCCGTTTTTAACTATATGTAACAAAATATTTATGATCGGTTTAAGGCTTCAAAATGGGTATTAGCATTTGCATTCATTTCCATGGGATATATTTGCTATCCAAATAGAAATGATCACGGAAATAATTGAACTCATGAGTCAAGGTACTATGAAGGTGGTTGTCAAGTTGCTCGAAGGCAGAAAAATAATCATCACTTAATTACCAGGTAGAAGTGGAAGAGCACGAGGAGCGACGTCCTTGCTGTGACGGTACTTTTAATTAATGAGATGCGGAACATACGTGCTGCGTATGTAAAAATAAACATCTTCGTCCTTGTCAGGGTTCTGCCATTTATTTGTGACCAGGCGCAAAGCCACCGGTGGGGGTGTTAGCGGGATGCAGGTGCGACGGCCTGGCGGCGTGTCGCCGCGCCACTTGGAATGCATGAGCGCGCTCGGCCGGCGGACATGCGTGACGCATGGCCTGCTTCTAGCCACCACGGCAAGACGGATGAGCGGAAGCAAAGTGCAGTGCCGGCGCTCCTGGAGGTGACCCCTGGCTACTGCGCGATACCGCTTGCGGATGCTAGCGTGAAGCAGCGGTCAAATGGTCCTACTGTATCTAGCTGTGTCGCTAAGTAGGTGAATAGTTATCGCTGGATGGATACGAAGCAAAACTAAGGTACCTATTTTTGCTGTTTAGCTAGCTGTCAATGAGCTCAGGGTCGATAGCCCCACCCCCTGCTATCGTATCTTCCATGGGGGGTCTTAGCCAAACCAGCTAGACTCTATCACGTTCATTAGCAAACAGCGGGTGGTGGCCTCGTTAGCATCCTCGTTAACAAACGACCAGGCTTGCGTGGTCATTGGAGTCCTCTGCGCTCCCATCCTCCCGGTTATCAATGTGATGAAACCTTTTTTCTTTGCTTTTGACTACACAACCGAGATTTGAGCACTTCAAAACCCTGAAAGTTTTGAAAGCCGCTTATAAATGAATTGTTTTATTTCTTCTTCTTCTTATATATATATATATATATATATATATATATATATATATATATATATATATATATATATATATATATATATATATATATATATATATATATATATATATATATATATATATATATATATATATATATATATATATAACAGTAAAGTCTTGTTATATCGATATTCTCGGGAGTCGGAAAAAATATCGATATAACCGGATTATCGATATATCCGATCCTGCGGCATGTAAATTTTCTCCTTGCGTTCATAATAAATCTGTCCGACATTGACAGAAAAAAATATGAGTGGGAATCTTTTAAGTAGCACGAAGAGATGGGACAGCTTTACAATAACTAACACACGCAAACACACAGAAAAAAAAGACTTATACACACACACACACACACACACGCACACACAAACACACACACACACACACACATACTTTATCCTTAATGGCTGTGCTTTTGTCCTTTATTGCGCTATAAAACACTTTCTGACACACTTATTTAATTAAAAGCACTAAAGCGCTAAATCATTCCGACTTTTGATGAATCAGGTGGAATAAAAAGAGGCAGAGGCTGGCGAGGGCAACGGCAGCGGCGGTCGAGTGTCAAAGACAGATGACATCATGCTAGGGCGAAACCCGACAATAGCCAATCAATGACTTAATGTTGGGAAGGAATGGCACATTTTATGATGTATTGTGTCATCTGTTGTATTTTATTTTCCATAGGTCAGGCTTGGAAATATGGTGTTCTAATGACAATGACATGTTCAAAACATTTTTTAGGTTTTATTTATTTTATTTATTTATTTATTTATGTATTTATTTGTGTGTGTTCATTTATTGGTGCGGATTTCCCATTTGTCAGATGGAATCCACCATCACAGATGAATATACGTATTTATCAAGAAAGTTTTTTTTAGCATAGTATATAGGCGCTCCCCAACGTACGAACATTCAAGTTACGAAAAGCGGGATATACGAACATTTTTGTGGGTACAGCATTTCAAAAAATGTTTGGACAGAGATGCGATAAATTAGATTTTGTATTGCGCTCCTTTTTCCGGCCGAACTCGCTTGCGATTGGCACACACAGACACTTAGAGGTTTCAAGGGCTGGATGTTTACGCTACTAACAACAAGGCTGACCAATCAGCGAACAGCTATGCTGCAGTGTTGCTAGCGAGTTCAGTCCCTGAACCACCGAGCACGATTGGCTGCGTAGAGTACGTGGGCGGGGAGGAAATACCTCTTGCCAGTTCACGCTCTGAGGAGGAGGCGCCGAGCTTGCTTACAATTGTGTAGATTATGTGGGTGGGGAGGAAATCCCTCTTTGCAGTTGACGCTCCAGGAGGACGTGATGCATAACAAAAAGTCATGGCTGCTGGTATGTAATTCAGTAATTACATGCCAGCAGCTTCAGTAGTGGCTTACTGAAGACCCAAGGATATATGTCGTCGTACTACAGTAGGTGTGAATTTCTTTTATAACTGTTAGAGCATCTGTGTTTTGTACATCCCCATTCAGTGTTTGACTTAAACATACATTCCATACAAAATATAGCACTGAAGCAACTTACGAACAAATTCACCTTACGAACGACCGCTCAGAATGTATCGCGTTCGTAAGGTGGGGAGCGTCTGTATCAGCATCTGTGAAATTCGCCTCTGCAAAACACTGTCATAGCAAACCTTGTGGATGGCGACATGGCATCACTTAGGATACTTTATTTGCATCATTTGCACATCCACCTCACAGTGCAGAAGTGTCGGGATCGATTCCAGCACTAGCCTTCAGGTGTGGAGTTTCCAAGTTATCCCTGTGCTTGGGTGGCTTTTTTCGGGGAAACTTTAATTTCTTCCCACATTCCAAAAACATGAATGGTAGTTAAATGGAAACACTCTAAATTGTCTCGAGCCATGAGTGTGAGTACGGGTTGTTATTACTGCGACTGGCTCGATACCTTTACAGGGTGTACCCGGCCTACTACCCTAGGACGGCTAGGCTCGGCTGCATGCCCGCGATTCTCGTGAGGATAACTGGATTAGAAAATGGATGGATGTCTAGTGGGGCAACTAGGTGACCTCTAAGCATCCATGTATGGTTGTTGGATCAGCCGTCACATGACTTAGCTGGTATTGTGTTCTTCTCCTCGCTTGATCCATGGCAGCGTGGGCGGCGAGCAATGGTGGAGTTCCGCAGGGGTGGATGTTGGGGCCAGGGGGTTGTGGTTTTTATTGTTGTTGTTGTTGTGACTTGAGTAGGCACTCGCTTCCGAGCGGCTGGAGCAGCTCCAGGCCCCAATGGTATGAGTAACTCATTTCACTTCACATTCATTCACTTCACTTCCACCCACCCATTGGAAAGAAAAATGTAAAAGCAAGATTTTTTTTTTCCTTTTGAAACGCCTCGCCGTCTCCTTCTCTGGAACGCGGCACACTTGTTGGCCTCCGCCTTTGCTCAGCTCATCGCTCTCATCCGCAAACACCTTTCATTCATCTGTGTGTGTGTGCATGTATGTGTGTCCAGAATTTGTGGAGAAGTGCAAGTGAATTGTTGCAGTGGCTGCAGTTGAGTGTTTTGCGATATGCGTAGAGTGTGCTTGCTGTGCATTTCTCGTACGCGCGTGTGCATTGCGCTGTGTGTGTATTGCATTGCACCCATGTGTTGTTGTATTATGCCAAAAGTGTGTAGTAAGTGCGTGTAAGTACTCAAAGTAGCACTACGGTTGTGCTGCATCAGCAGATTGACATCCTGACATCCTCAAAAGAGATGCATCCTGGGATATGCTCTCACCGGGATCATGTCCGTCTAATGCCCCCCATCCCCACTCATCCTTACTCCCCCCTACAGCGTCTTTGATTGATTGATCAGACCCACGTCTCCTTTAATGAGACGGTAATAGCCCACGGTCAGCTCTGACTCCCCAGGCGTGCTCAGGGAATATTTTTAAACTGCACACCAATCGATCCCGCATGCACATACACGCACACATACACACACACACACACACACACACACACGCACGCACACACACACACACACACACACACACACGCACACACACACACAGACACACACCCAGAAGTAAAAAGAATTTTCCTGACCGATTGTTGTTCGCAAGCCCCGAAGAGCATCATCGATGGCTGTCCACGATGATCACCTGACCCGGAGGCGATCTTCTACAGCCCCATGATTCACTGCAACTGACAGCCAAGCTTGCTCATCACCGCGGCAACCGGCTCAAATAGAGCTCAGCAAAGAGCCAAAAGACGAGGAGCAGATCAGCAGACACCTCTGGGAAGCAAGAGACCAGGAAGGATGGAGTGAAGAAGGAGCGAGGAGGAGGAGGCACGCGAAAGGATAAGTCACTTGCTAGACATTTCAATTGAAATAAAATTTTCCCAAATTGATGTCATCTTTTCATATTTCAATACTTGGCAAAGAATCAGTTTAACCACAAAATGTTAATTTCTTTCCTGACATAATGCAAAAAAGTACAATAAGTACAAGAATCCCGCATCTCAGACGAGTTACGTTGCAGAACACCACTGCAATAACTGAGACCCGCAATAGAAATGCCCCATATAAATAATCCCTTGGCATGTTTTAAGGCACGTAACTTTTTTTTCTGCATTTAATCTTACTTTAAAGTAATGGAGACACATTTAAAGACACCGAATATTTTGAGAGAGAAAAAGATGAATAGGACAAAAATGTATACAACTTAGAAAGTGCTAAAGTGCAGTCAAAAACTCATTTTTTCCAAATTAACAAAATTAATTCTTAAATTATTTTTGTGGTGTATAGCATACAATTTCCTCAACACCTTCCCATGGGTGTGGACCAAGGCAGGCACTGACATTTGTGTGGACGCAGCCACCCCATTGCACTCCCCCACACCCCCTTCCCCATTACCTGCCAACAACCTCCCACCTTCCACTATCCAAAGGTGAATTGTTATGGAACAGGCAGGAAAAAAGGGCCCGCGGGGTTAAACGTGTAAAAGATCGCAAGCGGCCAGGGGAGTCGGCGGTGTGCCGGAAGCTTCTCTCTGTGGAAAAGGTCAACGAGTTAAACACGAGGAGAGGCAGGAATGAAGCGCAATGGGCCGGAAGAACAGTTCACCCGTGACGTCGTTCAACGTCGTTCAACATGGATGAGAAGCACTTCTCACAAACGAAACCCAAGTAGGGAAACAACCAGTTAGTGAATAACTGGCATATGTTGACCATTTTCTGCACGAATTATGATAACCTGTAACCTGATAACATGAAAAACTGTCCACTGGCCAGTAACTGCTGTACCAGAAAGGGTTAAAAGAACGTTGCCAACTATCCTGCAGGCCAAACTCAAATCTTCATGAGCCATGAAACTGAGCGTCTTGCTCCTTTATTACGGCCGACAGTGTACAACTGTGAAATCAGCTCGGTGAAAATGTTTCGTGAATCTAGAATAAACACATTTAAAACAGGCATTAGCTTCTTCTAAGCAAATAAATGAATACAACACAAAGTGTACAGTGCCGAACAACACAATTAAATGTAGTGGTTGGTGTGGCAATGATAAACAATGGGAGTGGGGGAAATAGGCCAGTCGTTAGTCAGGAATGTAGGAACAATCAGTGGGGCCACAGGGAAGGGTCCTCTCCTCCCCGCAACCTGAGAGTAGTGACCTATCATAGCTGTGTCCGGCGCCGCCATGCCTGGACATTAGGGATATATAAATAGGGCCGATACGACCAGTCAGACTTTAGTTCGCTGACGAAGCCTCGTGGATAGGAGGCGAAACGTCCGAAACCTTCAAAATTGTACAGATGACGGCTGAAGAAACCTTCTCATCGATACAATAACAGTTATTCTTCTTGACTTCAGACTTGAAAACTTGATATTCATTTATTTGTTGTGCATTCTGAATGTAAAATGTGGAGGAGATGAAACCTTGTAATGGTTTCCCTACATTCAAAACGGCCCTTGAGACAAAGTGTGAGTTTCTCTCACACGTGGCTTAAGATGTCCATTCTTAAGTGTTGCATAGTCACCATCATCAAGGCTTCACGCTTAGTCACAACTTGGACAATCAAGACTCTTGAATGACACCACCATGCATATTCGGCAGCATGGAAGAGAGTCGGTGCAAACGTACAAATCCAAATCTCAGGCAATGATGAGTTTGTTTGTCAAATGCTGACGCTGTGATTTTTTTCCCCACACCTTCTTGCCCAACTTGTGTTCCAAGATTCAAAGACTTCCAAGATCGGTTAACATGCTGCTGGCAGCGTCCGTTCTTCTGTCCGTTCGTCCAGGGACCTCATTAGCTGTGTGGTCAATTGATCGGTCGTTGTGAGGGCAACAAAGCGACTTGTCCAAGTCGTCATCAGTGTAAAGCTAAAGTGGTGACCGTAGAATGAAAATAGTCCAATCCTGATCGATACAAACTCAAAAATATTTGATGATGAAATTGCTAACAAAAAAATATCGATATTTTAATTTGTTCTGTGAACTGAAAACATTTATGAGTGCAAATGTTCTTTTGTCATTAGTCCATTTCATCTCCACATGAAAATACACTTTTGATTGGAAAAATAACACTTCACGGTGTTGTTCAATTTTGAAAATAGATAATAATTGCGGTCTGTCTGTCTGTCTGTCTGTCTGTCTGTCTGTCTGCCTGCCTGTCTGTCTGTCTGTCTGTCTGTCTGTCTGTCTGTCTGTCTGTCTCTCTCTCTCTCTCTCTCAATCTCTATCTCTCTCTGTCTGTCTGTTGATATGAACTAATGAGCATCGGGTTGAAAAGTGTCACAGATCTTATTAAAAAGAAGCCCAATCACGACTTCTATAGGTACCTTCAATTTAGACACTATTTAGAGAGAAACCTACACAAAGGATGGGTCCAACAAGGTGGTTTCGGCTTAATTAAGATATTCCTATTATATATATTATATATTCTCATCTCATCTCATCTCATTTTCCATACCGCTTATTCCTCATTAGGGTCGCGGGGGGTGCTGGAGGCTATCTCAGCTGTCTTCGGGCACGAGGCGGGGGACACCCTGAATTGGTTGCCAGCCAATCGCAGGGCACACAAAGACATACAACAGTCACTCTCACACTCACACCTAGGGACAATTTGGAGTGGTCAATCTGCCTGCCATGCATGTTTTTGGAGTGTGGGAGGAAACCGGAGGACCCGGAGAAAACCCACGCGGGTCCGGGGAGAACATGCAAACTCCACACAGGGAGGCCGGACCGGGACGTGAACCGGCGACCTCTGCCCTGTGAAGCCGGTGTGCTAACCTATATGTCAAAACCTGGAAGAGGAATTATATCAAAAATATACAAAGAATTGCAGGAATTGGAAGGAGGAGAAATAACGTATATAAAGAACAAGTGGTTGGAGGAGGGAGGCATTACAATCCAACAGGAAGCATGGGAAAGAATAATAGCACAGCAATGGAATTGTACATCTGCTCACTCTTGGAAAGAATTTGGGTGGAAGAACATTGTCAGATTTTTTAGAGTTCCGGCTCAATGGAATGCACAAGGATCGAGTACAGCTTCCTGGAGATCCTGTGGCAATAACAAAGCATCACACTGTCATGTGTTTTGGGAATGCCCGGTTATTTCCAAATACCGGAAAGAGACAAGTATAACAATGGGTAGGATTGTTGGAAAAGTGGTTCCTCCAACCTTTGAAGCCCCGTATCTGGGACTGGAACCTGATTTAATTGTTAACTCTACCCAGAAATACATACACAACATCGTGCTGTTAGCAAGCAAGAAAGCAATCACGAGCAGATGGCTAACAAAAGAACCCCCAAAGGTCAAACACTGGATTAAGGTGGTGGGTGAAATTTATGAAATGGAAAAGATTACTTTCATAGTCCGAGGTGAGCGACAGAAATTTGACAGACTATGGGATACCTGGGAAAAATGTACAGCAACCTGAGTGCTTATGAAGATATTTAAGTTAACCAATGAATCCCAATCCACTCAAGATCAAAATTTTTTATCATTGCTACTCAAATTACTCAGATTTATTATTTTTATTTTTATTATTATTATTTTTTCTCTTATTTTTTTTCATTATATATTTGTTAACTTTTCTTTTGTATATGGCACAGCGAACATGACCTTGCACCAGCAGAATTGAAAAGAAATGTAAAACATTTAATGAGATGGTTATGTGATCCATGTTTTGTTTTGATGTCTGGATCAGATGATGCTCAATGTGACCATGTTTCCCTTTTCTAATTGTTCTCAAAAATTTCAATTAAAAAAAAGAAGAAGCCTAAAATGATAACTAGCTATTTTTTCCCCAACAAAACAGATTTTGTGAAATTATTTCTGTGTATCTGATTAGAGGCGTTTGTTTTTCGGCTTTGGGCTCAATTAAATCTGCACTTTGACTTCTTTCAACCTCCCCCCCAACTAAAATAAGTGAAGAAAATGTTTACAGAACATTAAATATGATGCAAACATTTGAGATACAAGCGTGGTCATAGTATGAATTAAACTCCTATCGCAAAGCACAACTACATGTCATAAATATACAACATCAGAGGCGGACAGGCATGAGACCTCATTTTAATATTCTATTTGAGGAATGTACAATTACCAAAATGTAAATATGGGCCAGGCCGTCATGCAGGGTGGCTAATAGCGAAGATGATATTTAAAAAAAAAAGATTAGATGAGGAAGAGGAGGTGTGAATGACAGCAGGTGATTCACGCGGATGACTGGCACCTGATATTTGCTATTCCGCCAGAATCATTTCTTATTTTAATTCCCGGCGGCAGGGTGACGACGGGAGGACGGATGGAGGCCAATTAACGTTAAGTGTCTTCACTGTCAGCACTGAAAGACAAACTCCGGCAAGAATCAGGTGAACACCGTCGCCGCCATTAGCATAAACTTCCCATCCGCTTCACATTTCCGGAGGAGGAATCTTTCATTGGCGTCTTAGATTATTGACGGTGTGTTGGCCTGTCTGTCCGTATGTATATTTAGCTGCCATAAGGTAGGTTGGCAGGGTTAGCGTTAGCTCAACACTCAACATAACTTTTTTTACTGAGCACAAAACCTTCATGATGTAAAGAATGCCGTACATGTAGTCAAAATCAGACATACAAAAGCTAAGACAGTTTTAAACAATATGTTAACAACATGAATAACGGTAAATATTGACTCATTCACTGCCAGATGGTGTGCAAAAATGTGCCCACTCCAGTGCCAGGGTTTTTGTCATTGTCACTTGAATTCCAGGACCGACAGAATATTGAGTTTTCGGACTACATAAACATTCAATGCAGCATAAGAAATCTTAGACTTGCTTCTTTCATCAGCCTTGACTTTGACACCAGTACTCTAAATGGTCCTTAGGTGTGCTTGCGACCATTCGTGCGACCAAATCTAGCGACCATTATACACTTATGTGCACACAAAAACCAAAGACATTCACATAGATACACACACACGCACACGCACACACACGCACGCGCACACACACACACACACACACACACACACACACACACACACACACACACACACACACACACACACACACATTCACACACTTTCAATGACCGTTGGTCAGAGGATCATTACGTTTGCTGCATTAATATTAAGTGTGTGTAGGTACTGGGAATTAGTATTAACAAAAAAAAGAGCCCAACATCACATTAGCACACAGCCGATTAGCATGCAAACTAACAAACAGTCGTGGGGTCCGCCGTTAAAATGGAGTATTTCATCTTTGAATACTCCAATTTGTCTGTTTTTCCGCTCAAATAATAAAGAAATGGGTGACTTACAATATGGGCTGACAGGAGGAAGGCTTGTCTTTGCGTCTCTGTTTTCTCGTTATCCCGGCCTAGTATTCCAAGGGCTTACGAGCAATCCATTAGGGGAGAGGCAGCTTGTTTTTCATACTCCAGACGAATTCTACTCAAATTAACTAGCTTTCGCAACGTAACAGAACACAACAGTATTGTACATTGTGATTGTTTTTTTAATCCTGTTGAAGGATAGTTTCACACAAAAAAAACATTTAAAGCATCATCACACCACTTCCTCATACGTATAGCTAAAACCCAATTAATTAGTCACGGTGTCTTTAATTCAACTTCATTATCTAATTATTGTATCCCTTTAGAAATTATGATACAGAGCAGATTTTTTTTCTCACTAAAAAAGTAGTATAATGTGCTGCTCCTTCTGTTGTGCAGGTTCTCAACAACTCAGTATGGCACCAATTCTTTGCATGAGATGAAAAAATATATGTCTGCGAGTATTGGGATATTATTTTTCTTCATGTATTGCTTCACTATTTGAATAGTAGAAATAATGTAAAATGATATAACACCATTACATTTTATGCTAACTTTTAGCCTGTTAATCGTGTATCCTAGGATATGTTAGCATTAAGCTCGCGACTTTCAAGTCATTTTCTTTTGTCCGCAAAACAAATAACATCAAGTATTATCTGACTTCTGCGTGTGTGCTATGAACAGGAAGTGGTCGCATAGCTCGGCCTGTTAGCATTTTCCGCAGCCTCTGCCACACGCCCACCAAGCTGCTAATGGCCTCGCCAAAAAAGCTCTGCGTTATAATTGGCGGCGAGATTGACAAACGGGTGTCAGCCGTCAAGCCTGCCCGGACGGCGAGGCGGGCGAGGCTGACAGTAATTCAAATAAATCAGCTGCCAGGCCCTGGCGGCGATCCTTCCAACATGGCAGCCGCCAGCGATGAGGGAGACGAGGGCGACGAGGCGCTCGGCGACACGTCAGCGTCGATAACGGTTTTAGTGACAAAAAGCTGCCAGCTCGCCTCCACGGAAAACAACAGCCGTCCTTAGGCGCTTGGCATCCAGGAGGCTACTGGGATGCCGGCGCTGTGACCATGTTGGGCATATGCAAATTAGAAGAGGAGGATGACGAGGACAAGATACTCCTCAGGTGATGTGTGTTACTTTATTTGATTATTTAGTGACATTGGCCATCGGTTTAACTTTTTCCCCCGCTTATATTTTTGTAAACGCCACCTGCATTGCTCTGATTTCGACTAAAATGTTTTCAATTAATTTGAAATGTTGTGATTTGAATGAATCAAGGAATACTTCAATGCTTACATTTGCCAACATATACATCTGTAGTTTATTTCTAAATATATGTTCTGGAATTTGTTAGCCTGACAAGGGTCATGGGAGGTGTCTGAGCCTATCCCAGCTGTCTTGGGGAATTCGGTCAAGGAAACCCTGAACCGTTTGCCAGCCAATCGCAGGGCACACACACAGATAAACAACAATCCAGGCTTACACTTACACCTCAGGACAATTGAGAATGTTCAATCACCCTGCTATGCATGTTTTTGAAATATGGGAAGAAACCAGAATACCAGCAGAAAATCCATTCAGATGCAAAATGACGACATTTTTCAAGGAACATGAAGTCGACATATGACTTGCCTCTGCGGGCCACTTGAAATGATGATGCGGGATGAGCCTTAGACGCCATTTATGTACTGCTGTTTTTGCACCGTCTCATGACTCATGAGACCGGCAAATGCTAGTCATTAGCATCAATGCTCGATCTTCCTTTTGAAAAGGGAGTGTACAAATGATAACGCAACATCGTGTGTGTGTGTGTGTGTGTGCGTGTGCGTGTGCGTGTGCGTGTGCGTGTGCGTGTGTGTGTGTGTGTGTGTGTGTGTGTGTGTGTGTGTGTGTGTGTGTGTGTGTGTGTGTGTGTGTGTATGAGAGAGAGCGAGATAGAGAGAGAGAAAGAGACTTTTTTATTGTTTTATACTATGAAGGTCAGACACTAACCTTTGCACAAGCACACACTCAATGTGAGTGTGGGTGTATGTTGTGACATTTCTTCATTATCTTGTTTCAAAGCAATCCACTTAAAGGACATTTCAGGTGAAGTGTTTCAGAAGAGTCGAACTCCCGTCGACCTTCTCGTCCATGCCAACAAACAAAGAAATAAAAGAAACTGGAAAAAGTGACTGAAAATGTTCCTGTTATGCGTTTAGTTCTGCAATCTAATTTAATAGGCCCTTGAATTTGTATCCGGAATTCATGCGAAGGATGTCTGCCACGTTGTTTCCAAGTGTTCATTTTAGGTCCAGTTAGGGTTACTGAGAGATATTCTTGGTCCATGGACTGTTTTTTCTATACAAATAATGTATTTATTTTAATAACCCAGCCCTTAAAGCGACTTGAGATTTGGCATCATGATAGTTGTCTATCATGTCTTTCATCAAAACAAAATAGAGGAGCTGCTGTAAAGGCAGCCACTCTTGGGAAGCCATCTTGAAACAAAACAACAACAAATAAACAAGACAACAAATAATATGACACGACACAAAAGACAAGGACAGTCCTTCAGTCCTAAGCACTTTCTGCACAGTTTTGTTGCATGAAGCAATTCTAGATGAAAGAGGACAGCATCAAAGCGTCCTTTTCACCAGTTGATCAGGGCCATCGTGGTGAAATGTGCACGTCTGCTACAAGCTAAATGCTGAAAGCAAACACAAAGCTGTAGGATCCATTGACGAAATGAGATTGTCTAACATCTTCTGTCCCATGTGAATCCACTTCAATTTCAAGCCGCGACAATTCCACATACACATAGGCGCTCTGCGCTGATGCTACCTTTCTTTTCATCGCGGGCTCCTCAAGCCATGCATCCATCCAACCATAGACTGTCCACCAGCACCGATTTTTACCGCTGAACAAATCGGGGCTGTGAAAATGCTGCCCATTACAGGCGCAAAGGAAGTCAGCCACTTTCGCCTCGATCTGGCAATCCCGAGGCATCCCCCTAAAGATGAACTTGCCCAAAAAAGTTTGATATCAACCACATTTGAACTCTGTTAGCTGGACAGATGGACGTGACTTCACTATTGGAACATTTGAGTAGAAGCTTTGAGTGCGTGGGCGGCAATTTCCAACAAACTCGTATCGAGTCGTCCGTCTGCTGTAAAACCCCCAGTTTCCTCTTGAACTTGCATTGATTTATTTTTGTACTTTACACTTTTTGTTTCTATTTTTAATTAGCACCAATGCTAAACTTGTTTGCTCTTTGCTATCTGCTACTGGCAGCCGCCGCCGCCGCCGTCCTCATCCTCCCGTATCCATCGCAGCTTGGAGGTGGCGCTGCTGAGTTGACTGACAAAACAAGCACGCCCAAAACACTGCTTGGGACGCTCACCCGCACAATCAATTTATTTTTGGATGCTTTTCCAGGGGAGGGGGGTCAGTGGGAGGTTTGCAACAAATGGGCGGTCATTTATTTTTGAGGCCATGGGCACTACGAAGACCGGGCATCTCATCACACATGCACACACTCAAATATAAAAATACAGTACACGCTCAACGCAAAGGGATCCAGCGTGACAGTCACATACGCACACACACACCATAGGGAGTGAATGGGCTGCCGTTGCCGTGGAAACAGCGGAGACCCTCAACATCCAGAGAGCCTTCAGAGGGAAAAAGAAGTGTTTGTCTCATTTTTCATTTTGTATGTATGTGTGTGTGCGTGTGCGTGTGTGTATGTGTGTGTGCGCACATACACACAGTGTGTGTGCACACAGCGGAGGCCCCTCTACGATCACAAAGAGCAGCTCTCATCCATGAGAATCTCATTTCACGCCCTGGCTTGGCATCGACGCCGCTCGCTGTGTGTTATCGTAGTGTGTGCATGTGTATGTGTGCGAGTGCGCGTACGTGCGTGCGTGCTGGGATTATTCCCAATAAGATGAGAGATGCCTGCTCCGCGACGTCAAGTGGGAGATGTCCGAGCGAAGCCTTTTCATCCCGGGATGAAGAGATTTCGCGTTGTTGCTGTTGTTGGGAGGTCAATAAAGTTTGAACAAAAGTATTGGCACACACGGGGAATGAAAAGTGTTTTGAAGCTCATGGGAAATGAACGGGAAATGTCAAAAGTATTAGGACACAGAGGAAATGGGGAATGGGTGTTAAAAGTACTGCGACACTTCTGGAAAAAAAGTGTAAAAAGTATTAGGACAGATGCCAGATAATAAAATTATCAGCACTTGTGGAAAGTAGAAAAAAATGTCAATATTATAGGGATGTGTAGAAGATGGAAATAAAGTGTTGGGACAATTGGGCAATGAAATGAAAATGTGCACAAAATTATTGCAATGTGTGGGCAACTGTCAACAAAAATGATGGACTCAAGTGTGAGAATAGATAAAATTGAAAAAAAATGTGAACAAACGTATTGGAAACACGTAAGAAATGAAAAGATAATAATGTTGATGGCGGTGCACCCCAAAAATGCAGAAGGAGTAGGGTGTATTTGACAAAATAAAATCAAGCAAGGAAAAAATCTTAAACAACAAAGTCATCAGAACAAAAAGGTTCAAAGTAGCAAACAAAACCATGAGTAAAACATGACAAGATAAAACAAACCTGACAGGGTGAAACAAACAATGATCTGACGCCGAATGGTTGTGCCGGTAGTCCTTTTGACTGCCACTGATTAAAATGAGAAACACCTGTGCAACTGCAGGCTGGGGCCTACAGTGCCACCCATTGGTCGCAAATTGAAATGTGACAAACGTTTGCTGCTAAAACGACAACATTGATGAAGAACAATTACTTACTGGACACTATAAAAATGAAATGTCTGATGATGCTTCGCATTCGTGTTGATTGAATTCAAGGAGTAAATTTCTTTAATGAACAGCTGGCGCAAGTGCAGTCTCTTCACTTTGTCAGGAAAAAAAAATCACACAAAATCTCCTTTTATTGTGCTGATCATGGAACGCATGACGTGTGAGTGCTTGTGTGTGTGTGTGTGTGTGTGTGTGTGTGTGTGTGTGTGTGTGTGTGTGTGTGTGTGTGTGTGTGTGTGTGTGTGTGCGTGCGTGTGTGTGTGTGTGTGTGTGTGTGTGTGTGTGTGTGTGTGTGTGTGTGTGTGTGTGTGTGTGTGTGTGTGTGTGTGTGTGTGTGTGTGTGTGTGTGTGTGTGTGTGTGCGTATACGCGTAGCAGATGGACGCTGACAGCACAAGTGTGACCCGGAGCCGATTAAACAGCTTCCAGCATCATTTCCCGTCTTTGCTCATTTTGTACATTTTTTTCCGCTAATTTGTTTTTTTTTTTGTTTTGTTTTTTTCGTCAGCGCCTGCCCTCGGCTCTTTGCATTGCAAACTCTTTTTGCATAAAGTATGCTCATAATTGCATTTGAATGACATTATTCTCATAAAAATGTCCAATGTTTCCAAATGCTTGTCAGTCAAGCCCAAAAAGCGTGCAAATGTGCATTTGGGATGATAATTCTTGGAATAATTTCCAATTGTCTTTGTGCTGGAATATAGTCATGTCGTGTCGTGTTTTGAAATATATTTCATGTTGGAAGAGTGACAGGTCATTATGGTGCAGAGGTTTGCAGTGTTCAAAGTGACAGCAACCACGTCCGTTCTGCCTCTTGCGTGGCAAAAGGATACAGGAGACCTGTGCCAAAGGCCAAATTATTTGTGGGGGAGCTACACGAGTGAATGGATGTTGAGAGCCAGAAAAACAAGCTGCTGGATGGATGGACGGACGGACAGATGCATATGGATGGATGGATGGATGGATGGATGGATGGATGGATGGATGGATGGATGGATGGATGGATGGATGGATGGATAACCAAACAAATGATGGATAGATTGTTCAACTCAGGTTGGAGGTGGAAACATTAACTCAATTGATGAACTAATGAAAGGATAATGCACAGAGCTGTGGATAACGGATGTTGGACCCAATCTCATCTATTCGCAGGGGACACCTTGAACCGGTTGTCAGCCAATCGCTGGGTACACATAGACCAGGGGTGTCATTTTTTGCCGCGGGCCACATTGTAGTTATGGTTTCCTCTCGAGGGCCGTTACGGATTTGGGGAAGCCATTAGAATGTTTAAATCCCTTCAAATATTACATATAGAGCACACAGCAAATTAATGAATAACTCCTTTTCAAATCTGAAGTCAAGAATAATGACTTTTATTGCGGTTGACATCCAAAAATGTGAAATTTTGGCTCAGATTTTAGCAATCATCATGGAATTTAACAAGTTTGATTTGCTTTCACGGGCCAAAAAAAATGATGTGGCGGGCCGGATTTGGCCCGCGGGCCTTGACTTTGACACCTGTGACATAGACGAACAATCATCCGCGCTCACATTTACACCTCTAGACAACTTAGAGTGTTCAAATCAGCCTGCCATGTTTTTAAAATGCGGGAGGAAACTGGAGTACCCCGAGAAAACTCACGCAGGCACGCAAACTCCACATAGGAAGGCCTGATCTGTAATCGAACCATGCACATTTTGAGGTTGACACACTAACTAACCCGTCTACCACCACTACCCAAATATTGTTTTTTTCATTTTGTGACTATCAACCGGATCGAAGACAACAATGTCATTTTCTCTTCTAGAACATTCACATTTGCTCTGGTCATAGCCGCCATGCAACCCGTTGGTCTGCGTTTTTTCAATGATGAAGATGCCTTGGCGGATGCCTTTTGATGTTTTACCATAACGACAACACAACACCAAACAAAATAAATATGCAAACACTGAAAAAAGTTTTGACTAATCGAAAAAGTTTGGCGTTCTTTGTGGGAATCTCAGCTTTGTTTTCTTTGAGTCTTCAATAAATAAATACATTAATAAAAATAAAAAAGCTTTTATCAGGATTTACAATGGCTCTCCAACCCCCACACTCCCACATTAAAGGACACTGGGATGCCCTGTTTTTTTTCTGCACCAATCTTAAGGAGTCGGAAGTAATACATGTTGATCACTTGACGTCTTTTTCTCTCAACTGTTTAGTTTTACTGCGCTCATTTTGAAAAGAGAAATCTTGCTTCTCCGAAATGGTTGCTAGCTCGGTGAATGTTGCGAGAAGAGAAAAGGTTGCCGCTATTCAAGAATTCTCCGTCTGATCTGACAAAGCATCTAAGTGACAGATATTTTTTTTCAGTCAGTCTAGTGAGCTTATTTAACTTTTTTGTTCGTCACTTCACATATTTTCCAAAGCATCTTGTATAAATTTAAATGAAACAGATTTGACCAAATTCAGACATGACAAAAATTAATCAATGAATTCATGATGATGATAAATTAATAAAGATTAGTGAACAAATGTTGGAATTAAAGGGGGCTGATGGTATGAGTAGGCACATGAGTGAATGAGGGAAAAATGGATGAGTGAACATGATCTAAAGATGTGATAAAGATTGCACAATTTATAGTCTTAATTGTGTGTGTGTGTGTGTGTGTGTGTGTGTGTGTGTGTGCGTGCGTGCGTGCGTGCGTGCGTGCGTGCGTGTGTGTGTGTGTGTGTGTGTGTGTGTGTGTGTGTGTGTGTGTGTGTGTGTGTGTGTGTGCGTGTGTGTATATGTGTGCCCATTATGAGACAAACCGCAAAGCTTGACTCTCCACAAATGTTTTTTTTTTTTTTTTTGCTTTCATCGGCAGGATACAAGCGTTAATGAGCCCTGGCTTGTTAGCATCATTAGCACTGATGCTAATTGCGTTGTTGTGTTGCCGCGTTGTGCTGTCTCGTTTAAATCGGATGAAAGGATCTCGCTGCTGCTGCTGCTGCACGGCACTCGAGCGCAAAGCTTTGTATCTTTTTAATAATGCGACATTTGAGGAGCAGCGGAGTCATATAGTGTATTAGCAAGGGAGTCATGCATTGTATTTGTAAAGCCGTCGTATTGTGAATTAGTGACAGGGTCATGCAGTAATGGTAGTCGAGAAGTCATGTTGTGTATTGGTGAGGGAGTCATACAGAGTATAAGTTAGGGAGTCAGGTTGATTATACCGTATAAGTGAGAGCGTCATGTCATGAGCTAGCTAGGAAGTCACGCTCAACATTAGCTAGGGACTGTATTATGGTGTATGAAAATCAATCTTGATTGAGTGAAGGGGGATCACAAAGTGTATTAGTAAGGAAGTCATACAGTCTATTAGCGAGGGTGTCGTATCGTGTATTCATTAGGGAGTCATACTGTATATATGAGGGAGTCATAGAGTGCATTAGTGAGGGAGTTTTATTGTGTATTAATTAGGGTGGGAGTCATCCAGTGTGCCTTACAATAAACAGTGTCTTTCTTGTGGGCAGTTGGAGTCGCTGAGTTTGTGAGGGGAGTCATACATCGTGTGTTTCACATTGATTATCAGTGTGTGCTTGTACAGTGTGTTCGTTGTAGAATCAAACGGTCGGGCCTGCTTGTGAGAGATCATCTCCTTCCTCTCCATTGTTCCCAAAGACCCACAGTGCCACCCACGGGATGCTAGAGGAACCGCAGGCAGACATACAGAATGCAGTGTCAGTGAGAAAGATTTTTATTATCAACATTTTGCTTCTTCTTTGAGGCCTCGGTAACCAGGTCCAGCCACTCTGTGTGTTTTTTCTATCTCTTAATAAGTTTTTTTAGACAAAACAGGACTGTTTTTTTCGAGTTTGGTCTGGAACACGAAAGAATTCCTGGGTGAGCTGTCAATCAAAAGGAGGCAATGAATCCCTTCATTAAAAACATGATGTCCGCCCCGCCTGAGACGTTGAAAACGTTAGGCGCCCCTCCTTCAAAAACGAAGGCGTGCACTATCTTATTTTGCCTCCAGCTGGGTTAAATATTTTAGTAGCTGTTTTTTTTCACGTCTCACATAGAGAGATGTTGGCTTTTGCTAAATTCACACTTCAAAGAAGCGCCACAAACAACTCGATCTCGTCAATGATTGGATTCCTGCCCAGCAAATCCGATTCAATTTCATTTTTTGATCAATTTTCTTGATTCCTTCTGATAGTTATTTTGAGGCATGCGGGAAGATCTGCGGGGCGCCGTCATACTCTTACGGCTCCTGGCTACTTGAAGCGCTGCGTGAGTGAACTTGGTGAGCTGTTGGAGAAAAAACTTTCAAAGGCGCTGAAATGTTCATAGTATTTAAACAGTGAACAACAATGGTGTGTTAAAAACACACATATTGAAATCCACTTATTAACACACACTTAATTACACACTTATTACCACACACTTATTAACACACACTTATTTACAAACATGTTTTAACCCATTTCATGAAAAATCGGATTCAAATTGCTTCAGTATTAAAGGACAACTGACATCTCCCAACAAGTTGCGTCCATAATTTGTAAAATCACTTCAAATGACTTCTACTGACCGCATTTTACAAAGATTCCTCCGCATATAGCTATATTTTATGTTTTAAAATGCATGCTGAATATTCATGAAGTCTTGCTTTCGAGTTGATGCCGATGCCGGAAGTGACATCGCGGCGGAAACTCCCCTGACCGACAAAGCGATACGCAGTGCATTTTAGGTACTTTGTTTCATCAGAAAAACCGTGTTGATCGCGAAATTAGAAGGAAAACTACATATATAACGTGATGGTGAATCGTTATGTGGCAGCCAATTGCGGCAACACGCATAAAGAAGGTGTAAATTTACACAAATTCCCAGCGGACAAACTAGCCATTTCCAACGGACCAAAGCAGTAGAGCACCAGCCAGAGGCTAACGAGGAGCTAACCGGATTTAGTTGTTCTTTAAGCTTCATGTTAGCCAAAGTTAGCATGAAGCTAACGTTGATATTCATTCACAACAATCAGTTGGATTGAGCAAGTTTACAATTTAGCGCTATCTGCTATTTGAAAGTTTGCTAAATGAGGTCCGCAGTGTGTTATTGGGGAAATCATGTTGTGAGTATGGGTCACGGTCAGTTATACACAATGAATTCAAATGAGGCGGTCTGGCCACAGTTTACTTGGTCGCCGCCTTTAGCGTGGGGGAAGCCTCATGACGAAGCACAAACAGAAATGACGGCAAGTTGCCACGACAAAGCATCGGCCCAAAGGGCAACCCGTACTCCAGGGCAGCTAGCTTCCTCTCATCTGCTGCTCAATTTCACGACACACGGAAAGAAAGAGCAGCTCCTTGCGCCGTTGACAACAAATCACAGACGGCCAGCACCTCCAAAACAACCGCGAGCACAAATTCAACCCCAACATTTATTCACCGTTGTGGTCATTTATTCTCAATAGTCGCTTCTGGAAATTTGGAGCCACTCTTTTTTTATCCAGTCATATTTCAGACTGGATGTGTTTGCCAGGTCACTGTCATCCACCCTTCAGTCAGCCTATTGAAAATGAATCTGGCTCACTTTTTCTTGATCTTTTGGCAACCATAAGTGACGGTCGTGTTTCATATTTGGCCATGTCCAAGCTTTATGTTGGATGTCAATCTTTTTTTCTGAATATATCATACCCGTACAAAGTACGTTTGTTATGCATTTTAAGATGTGTACGACGTACAAGAAAATCTGTACGGAAAAACGCAAATTTGTCAATTATGGATACCATCTGGTATACACCGACTATCACGAAAAGGCAAACGAGTCAAAAGAGTTCGCCGCGGTAGCCTCTACCTCGGGATCGTTTTTTTCGTTGCAAACAAAGTGAGCGGTTTGATGCTACTGTGCGCATGCGTCTGCCGCCTGGGCCATTGCATCATTCATCATGTAATTTCATCATTTCTTAAGAATATGTACAGAATGATATAACGAAACACATGTACAATATAACATGTTAAACTGCATAAATAAACACGCTTGAAAAAAAATATGGTGTACGATTATTTTGTATTTTGTACGGGAAAATACGACAGTTTGTAAGGGCATGGAGCCGTGGAGGTTGACAGGTATGATATATGAACTCACCGTGTTTCGTCCACTTGAATAACTAAATGGAAAATCCAATTTCAAAGGGTGTGTATTACATTTCATAAGAGTGTGTAGTGAGAGGAAGTAAATAACTTAAAATATTCTTTCATTCATTCTCAATTTGGACCACACCATTCAGTTTTGCCGTCTGGGGTTCTATCCTTTTATAAATCATATATGTCCACTCAATGAGTTATATTGTACATTGTTCACTCAATGAGTCATATTGTTATTGTACTTGAAGCAAGAAAGTTAGCCAACTGTTCCTCAGAATGCAATGCTGTTGTTTTTTTTTTTGTTAATTTCTTGACCTGAATCAAGATGTTTTTAATTTTCTTTAAGATGCTCTAATTCTGTCGGTTTTTACAACTGACAGAAAAAAAAGAGTGTGAACCAAGACCTGGAATGATGACAGGTGGTATACATTTTTTTTCTCGCGCATTCTGGTTCAATGCTCTTCGCAAGTCACTCAGAAAATATCGAGTCGGGACTCACACAGGTGTCGCCAGCCAACATCAAAAGTAAAAAAAAAATCATGCTACTTTGAGGCTGTTCAATATTAGAGATTTGAGGGCAACGGGTGTTTAAGAAAAACAACAACAAGAACGACAGTGTTCACACCTGCTGGCAATACTTATCATGATTATACCGTATATCTCAGAACTGCGGAGGTCATGTTTCTTGTTGGATTTATGACCTGGTTGCTGCTCTCGCTCTCAAGTGTTTTTGTACCGCTCGCTTTCGCCAGAGTCGTTCTCTTTCCTTTAGTCCACATTTTGTCAGCACAATAGTTTCATCATTAGATCTTGTTTTTCATTTTCCATCAAAATATTGGACGCCTGTCATTTCGTTGGAATTAAAAGATTAACTAATTCCGTTGTCTTTTGATGTACAGTGATACCTCAGTTTACGAACTTAATTGGTTCCCAGAAAGTATGTGTAAGGCGAAAGGTTCGTCTGCCAAACATTTATTTCCCATAACAAACCATTAAGTATGAGAATAATCCGTTCCCAGGTCCCCAATAAAAGATAATTTTCTACTAAATAAGCCTTAAAACTACACAAAATATACCTTATTTTATGTATAATAAAAGGGCTATTGTATTGTAATTATAGAAATAAACTGTACTATATAATAAAGTCGTTTTATTTACCTTTGTGGTGGTAGTACACAATGGATGGTAGCGTAAAGGTACTCGGACAGCTAAATCACACAACCGCACACCTCGTTCGTGTTTTTTGATGATCTCCTTCTGCTCGACTGTAATTTTCTTTTGTGTCATCTTCAGCTTAACACTAGCCTGTTTTGGGGTCTTTTTTCGGTCCCATAATAGCAAAAGTACTTCACTTGATAACAAGCCACGGGGTGACAAAAACTAGTCCACCAGCCACCGTGATCGCCTTCTTCTGCTCGATCATAATTTTCTTTAATGTCTTCTTAGGCTTAACACTTACCTGTGGTGGGGTCTTTTTTGGTCCCATAATCGCAAATGTACTCCACAACGAAAGGTGGTGACTAGACTGAAACTAGTCCACCAGCCACCACGGCGCTGTTCAACCGTGTGGTTTGGTGTGCTTCCGCCGAAAACTCGTCCGCCAGACACCGTGGTGCTGTGTGGTATGGTTCGTTTGCCGAAAACTAGTTTGTATGACAAGATTATATTCTCGCAAATTTAATGTTCGTAAGGCGAAAAGTTCGTAAGCTAAAGCGTTTGTAAGTTGAGGTATTACTGTATTTTGTTAGTTAGTTAGTTAGTTAGTTAGTTAGTTAGTTAGTTAGTTAGTTAGTTAGTTAGTTAGTTAGTTAGTTAGTTAGTTAGTTAGTTAGTTAAAAATATTTTTGTCGTGCAGTTCTGTGTCCACGTTCGTGCTTTCCAATTGTTCACCATTTAGTTCCCAAACTATGACGCTGATCACGAGAGTGGGGCAAATAGATTTTTTTCATTTTCAAATGATGTGGAAAAAAATATGAATTGACAAACATTGTTTGGATATGTCAAGGTCTCTTCTTATGACCTCTTATATTTATTTAGTTTTTTTATGGGGTCTTGTAGAATGTATTGCCTGGTTGAGTGATTTACATCAATTGATCCATTTCAACTGTGGCACTGTAAATCACGTTAAGACGTTTTTTTTTCTGACAGAGTTTACCATGGTCCCCGACAAAAAAAGTTTCGATATCGCAACTCAACTTCAACCGCTCAAAAGCGGGTGTGTTATTTTAAAGGTTTGTATCTGAATTAAGAAGAATAAGCAGAAGAAGAAAACTGCAGACATGAATTTCATCAACATCAGATTCTTTTCAACACAAACTAAATAAATATGCTCCAATAAGGGACGCATTCCGGGAGGCGCATTCAATGTCGGCAGGTTTCTCTTGAAAAGCTCGTTGAAAAGGGAGACCAAATCAACATTGCACTTTAGATGCCACCCGCAACCACTTGGAACGCTTTAAAACGTGAAAACGAGGCATCGGGCGTCCTTGTCAATGTGTTTTTAATTAACTTTCAGCTTTTTAATTGACTTGATTTAAGGGCCTGCGAGTATTTGAGGCTACGTTAAAGTGTTAATTAATTACATTCCCCTGTGAATCCGCAACTTGATCATCAGCGAGCTCGTTAGCCGTTCAAACTTCCCTGATAACGACCCGCTGTGGTGTATCTATTACGCGTAAACATAGAATTATGAATAATAGCGGACAAAGTGAAATCCAAGTCAAGCAAGTTTCTTGATTAATCTGTTCTCACAATTCAGATTAAAACTAAATCACGCGCAATCCAAAAGAATATTTTCCATAGGAAATCATGTAAAGCCAATTAATCCAATTCAGGCATAGCAAAATATGACTTTTTTAAAGAGAGAGGATAGCTCTAACTTTACATCTATGCATCTATCATCTATAATCACGTTTAGCCTTTATAAACACTCAGTGTAGAACTCTCGGTAATATCCTGCCCAAAATTAGGCCTTCGAAATAAAGGCTTGCTGATATGGAAGGAGTTTTCAATCCCTTGCACAGTTCATGCACAAACTTTTTTTTGTCTTATTTTCTGTGTCCAGAGCGAATATACCCAAGTTTACATTTCCTCACATAACGTAAGATATCTCTCCCAAGGAAAACCCAATTGAGCTATGTCAGGTTAGAACCATGAATGAGGAAATGAAAGGAAAGCCCATTCAGAAATCCCCCAAAAATGTAATCGCTGTAAAATGTAAACATACAAATATACTATGAATGGTCGTAGCAGCCAGGGGAGTTTTTTCTTTGCAAGGCTCTCATTAGCTCAAACGTGGATCTCAGTGTAAAATGATCATTGATAACTGTCTTCAGCAAAAACCCAACTCAAAATTTGGCGACAATGGCAGCGCGAGATGGCGTCCCTCTGGCTTGTTTCAGCCCAATTTATTTTGGTGTTAACCATTTTTAATCGACCAAAACATGATTAATTGATTAGAAAGCTTTAGCTTTTTTTTGTATGCCGTCCCATTCCTCATATTTATAAATGAAAGCTGTCTTTTCAGCATTTTCCAGGTGAACAAAAGAACAACTTTGAAAAGGGATGAATTGGGAAGCTTTCTTTTGGAGAGCGTCTTATCTTCTCGCACACCAACAACTCGCACTTCCTTTTCACTTCTCGGGAGCGGAGCGGTGACAAAAGACCGGCGCCTTGTAAAAGTAGGAGAAGGAAGAGAAGAAGAGAAACGATGTCATGGCGATGAGCGATACAGCAGCTAATTGTGTGGCGGGAGATAAAGCCGGAGGCTCGAACTCTCGCTGGGTTATCTGCTTCCATTGGAGCCACTTTTAGTTAGGAGAGAGAGGAAAAAACGCTTGTTAAAAGAGAAAAAAAGTGCGGGCGAGGAGCCACAAAAGACGTTTATCCTGGCGGAGTAAAACTGACAAAGGAAGAAATCTCGGCTCAGGCTAATTACAAGCCAGGTGATGAAAGCGACGAGAAGTGAGAGAAAATCCCATCTTTTCTTCGCTGCGGAGAAGGTGGAGAGGACGCCGCTTCGCCGCGTCTCGTGCAGATGAACAAGACGCGGGGTGCGAAGGGGCTGAGGGGTGTGTTGAGGAAGGTCGTTAGCGGACACACATCCTCATCGTACAACTCAAGTGTCGCCATCAAAGGAGAGGCCAGGTTTCTGACTTGTCAGTCAAGCAGCAAAATGGCTTCACAAAGATTTCACCTCGTCAATGTTTCTTTTTGTTCATATATTTTGGCTGGAACAAAGGCCACACTTTTTTGGGAAAGGGCCGCGTACTAGGTGGGGAAATGCCACGACTGTTACAGGCCTCAGGTTAGTGTGTCTGGTGTGTCTGTGAAAGGTCATCGGTCACTTTGCTTGGTCACTGACACATTCTCCACACCGTAGTTTATGACTGAGAGCTTTAAAAGAATAAAAAAAAAAACACACATTTGAAAATTCATCTTCCAAGTTAGATTTTATTCCTTTACGGCACAGGGGTCAAAGTCAAGGCCCGGGGGCCAAATCTGGCGCGCCATATCATTTTTTTTGGCCCGCGAAACCAAATGAAAGTTGTGAAATTTCATGATACTTGCTAAAGTCCCAACCAAATTTTCAAATTGTCCCTTGTAAACCACAATAACAGTCATTATTTTTTACTCCAAATTTGAAAACAAGCCCTGCGATTGGCTGGCAACCAATTCAGGGTGTGCCCTACCTCGTGTCCAAAGACAGCTGAGATAGGCTCCAGCACCCCCTGCGACCCTGATGAGGAATAAGCGGTACGGAAAATGGATGGAAATTTGAAAACTAGTTATTCATTCATTTGTTGTGTGTTCTAATGTAATATGTGGAGGTGATGAAATATTATAATGATTTCCCCAAATTCATAACGGCCCTCAAGAGGAAACCGCAACTATAATGTGGCCCGCGCCAAAAAATGAGTTTGATACCTGTGCTTTACTGATTTCAATTTTGTTGGTTTTAGAATTCAGTGAAATGTACTTTAAATTACGTTAAGCAGATTGAGTTACCTTGTCTTTACAGTGTCTACCTTTTCTTTGGTGACTGGTAAGCGACAACTCATTTATATGTCAGTAAAAAGTTGAATGACACGCCAGTGGCAGGTCTTCGGTCACTCAGTTGTATGTTAGCAATGTTTTAGGGATAAGTGACATTTTGGTGGGCGGGTCTCTGGTCTATCAGCACAATACCGACAGGTTTGTGATGGGTTATTTAAATCAATCACTTGGTGACAAGTTGGTGGAAGTTGAGTGACAGGCCAGTCACACGTCAATGGCTGACAGGTGACAGATCAATGTCAGTCCTTGGTTTGTCATGGGTGAGTAATAATAATAATAATAATAATAATAATAATAATAATAATAATAATAATAATAATAATATGCACAATAGAAATAAGTCAACAAAAGGCCGCAGAGAAGTCTACGATAGGTCAGGTGACAGACAAGTGGTGTTTTGTTGGTTGGTGACAAGCCGATGGCATGTTTGTGTATGTGCCATATGCAGCTGTCAGTTTTGCTTTAAAGCGCCTTCACACGATTTAACCTTGTGAAGATGGTTTTGTTTTACTTGAAGACACTGCGGCAGAAGAAAAAAAAAGATGTGCCCAATGGGGCTTTGCAGTTGGATGGCTGTCGTGTGTGCTTGCAGCAGCTGGGACGACTTCCAAGGAGAAGATGTCTTTGGCTTGATGCTCCGTTCATAAAGAATGGACTTTTGCTCCTGATTTATGTGCTCCTTCATCCTTTTACGCTCTGCTCCGCCTCTCCAAATAGCAATTTGAGCTGGATTATTTTGGAAATGTCTGCAAGCTGCAGCCAAGAGTGAATCGAAAGTATTCCTTTATTTTTTTTTATGATTCAGCTACAGTGGACAGGGCGGCCGCGTCATAATCAATCATTCAGGAGGATTCAGCAGCGAATTCTCCCCAAAGGATGTTTATTTATTTTTCATCCCGCCTGGAGTCATGAAAATGTAAACACCTACATGAAATATAAACATATACAATTTGTAATATGTCTAATTCAACAGTCATTCGTACAGCATTTTTCCGTCATTCATTCATTCATTCATTCATTCATTCATTCATTTATTCATTCATTCATTTCTTCGTTCATTTCTTCAGTCGTTTAATCAGATAGTTAGTTAGTTAGTTAGTTAGTTAGTTAGTTAGTTAGTTAGTTAGTTAGTTAGTTAGTTAGTTAGTTAGTTAGTTAGTTAGTTAGTTAGTTCGTGTGTTTATTTATTTTTCATTGTTTATTTGTTTGTTTATTTTAACCATTAAAGGACAACCGACGCCTCCAAAGAAGTTGTGTCCATAATTTGGAAAATCACTTCAAATGACTTCAACTGAGCGTATTTTACAAAGATTCCACCGCATATAGCTATATTTTACGTTTTAAGACTCGCGCTGAATATTCTGTCTTGTTTTTGAGTTGGTGACGATTCCTGACGTGACGTCAGGTCAGGAATGCCCCTGATCGAGAAAGCGAGACACAGTGCATTTTGGGTGCTTTGTTTGGTCTGAAAACTTTGTGTTGATCCGTGTTGATGGCAAAATTAGAAGGAAAACACATAAATAACACGATGGTGAATCGTTGTGCGTTGCTCCAAGACTACTATTTGATACTAGTTGACATGAATTCCCAGCAGACAAATCAGCCCATTTCCAACGGAGCTTGGACGCCATCTTGTGCATTTTCTGGGACGCTACATTGGAGTCCTGATGGCTCGAATTGATACGGAAGGAAAGCATCTCCTCCGAATCTGAAGCCATTGTTTTGATTCTAGAACAAGGCAAGACGTCCTGGCGTGATGTCACGAACAAGTCGCCATCTCCGAGGTCATTTTGAAGTAGTTATGGGACACTTTAACTCATTTTTATTGGTGTTTTGCATTTGACAAAAAATATCAGCCTGCGTGTTTTGGGTATTTTCAGTGTTTGAAATAGCATCTGCCCAGTGGCTCAGGGCGTACAAATTTTACATCAGGCGTACAACTTTCAAAACGTCTCAGCCAGGGTGGCCGACAACTTCTTCAAGAAAAAAAAGCTAATTTATTTCAAATCAACAGTTTTTTTTATTCAATAATGCAAAAGCCACAAACAAAACGCTAGAAGCCACGTGGACTCCATTTTCTCAGCGAATATGCAAATTGGCAAACGAACGTTCGTTTGTCAATTTGCATACTAGGCACCGGCAGCCAATCAGAAGCCTGCTTCTGACTACACCCTGACTGAAAAGTGTACTTGAGAGTTTTGAAAGCGCCCGAAAAAGTGGAGTCCACGTAGCTTTGAGCAGACAACATAATGCAAACGGTGCATTGTGCACCATGACGACAAATGGAGCAAAATCTTCAGCCATGGATATTTACTACAAATTAAGCATGGGAGCATTTGTGGTCAGTACCTGAATTTAAAAAAATACTTTATACTTCGCAACAATGTTTTTTTTTTTATTAGTCGTCTTATTGTGTTTCAAGATGTAAAAAATGGGGCAGGCAACTTTATGGCCGGGCTGACAACTTTTCTGAGTTGTCTGCCCAGGTGTCCACTTTTTGTCATGAGTTTCAGACAGTGGTATTTTTTTTTTTTTTTTTTTTTTTTTTTAATTCAAATGGCATGCAAACATACAAAGCAACAGAAACAAACAAACAAACAACACTGCAAACAAAACACAACAAAGGTAGACAAAACCATTGGTTTTGAATAGCTTGTGGAGCTTCTAAAAGTACATCTGAGGTGTGTCTCAGCAAATCTTTCTGCATACTTGATATTTTCCAAATAGTTGGCAACATACATTAGGTGACATAATCGCGTATGAGACAGTACCTGATCGCACAGGAAATAGGAGTTCCTGACAGATAATCATTTTACAAGAAGACAGAGTTTCAGACAGTGGTATTTTAAATGCTATAAATCGTTTTTCTGATGTCAGTTATCGATGAGAAGGTTTCTTCAGCCGTCATCTGAAGAAACCTTCTCATCGATGGACCACTCCTGTACGACTGAGACCTTACACAGACCTGATGTCAGTTAGGAAACAAAAAATGGTGTCGGTTGTCCTTTAAATGTCAATGACAACATTAGGGAATTTGGACAGTTAGTTTTTCTTCACTTATCGCGGTGAGTAACCATTACAGAGATAAGTGAAAAACCGTGATGGAGCCTTGCTGAGCCCACGATTTTTTTGTACTTGTATAATTTTCTTGGGTAGCTACCATAATGTTTGAATACGTACATTGACCCAGTCTGCGAATTTAGACACAACCATTAGCAGGTCAGTAGCAAGTCACCAATAAGTCAGTAGTATGTCAGGCAGGTATATGAACAACACCCTGTCACATAGCAGTGACGGGTCTTTCGACACATCAGCGGCCCGCCTTTGGTTGGTCAGTGGCAGGTCAGTAATGAGTAAGTGGCAATTCAGTGGCGATGACTACAAATTGGCAGCATGCATGGCAGAACACTGACAGGTGAGCAGTATGTCAGTGATAGGTCAGTGGCAGTCATTTGAAAGTGGCAGCTCGGTGAAAGATGATCAGTAACTTGATGAGTGGCAGGTCTCCGCATGATCAGTGGTAGGACGGCGGTAGGTAAGTGACATATAAATATATGTCAGTGACGTGTAGAGCGGTGGCTCAGCGAAGTGACACGTCAGTGAAACATCAGCAGTAGCCCAATACCATGTCTAGGGTCTGATGTGTCCTTTCCAGTGGCATGTCAGTGGCATATTTAGGCTCAGACAAGACACGGATCAACTGTATATCTGTGGAATGTCTCGTAAGTACCATGTCTGTCAGCGGCAGTAAAACTGTTCTGAAATCCCTTCTAGAAAACAGCCATTTCTGGTGACAGGTCAGTAGCAGTGAAGCTCCATGTCTACTTCCATGCAGTGCTTTGGATAATGAGTTAACCTCATAGACATAGTTTGTTACCTTGCGCAAAGTCAATCACTTTGTTAGGAAAAGGCATAGTTGGCATAGAAAGTGAAGCTAGCGTCACTATGTCGCGAAACAGATTTGAGTGTGTTCCCAAGATGTTTTTGAAACACAGAAAGCAAAACAAGTACTTCTTACAACATCAACACAATCCTCAGCTGCATCTGCCACTGCTGCTAGAGGGCGGAGGCAATGGCAACAACACCACAAGTGGAAACGAGAAGCAGGATGACGGCCAAAGGCAGCGTGTAGTGAGTCACTTTGTCATCAATGACATGCCGGAAGAAAGTCTCTACACGTTGCCAGCGCCACTGAAGCGGCACCTTGGAAAACACTCCGCCCTGTTAAATAAACGCCAACTTTCACGCTCTACACATGCTTCGAGAACAATGTCAGGAGATTAAAAGCATAAGAAAGTCAGTTGTAGGCCACTGACTACTAAGTGGCAGGTCAGAGGAACATCCAGTTAAATATCAAAGTCTTGAAGAATAAATTTGGAGTCCATGACCGGTCTGTGGCATGTCAGTGATAGATAAGTGACGGGTCATTAAAACGTTATCAGTGAGTCATCAGCAGATCAATGATATGTCGAGTAGCATGTCACTGACAGGACTCTGTCAAGGAATAGAAAATGATGCTAAAATTGGGTATCGAGCGATTAAGTCAGATCACTCATGCCCTGATGGACATCCGAGAAGCATCACTGGAAAAGTCCATGTGGAGTTAAAGGCAGGTCAGTGGCATGACAACCGGCACGGTAACGGCACGCTTCTGTCAAGTGGCGGTAAAAGTGATTGTGAGGTGGTGCGATCGTTCCTCAGAAGTCTTGATGGATTTTTCAAGAGATGGCAGCGCGATAGACTGCGCTTCCCTCAGCCGTGTTGGAGCGGACGGGCTTGTAAGCAAGCTGCTGAGGCGGCAGGAAAGTGGCAGGAGAGAAAAAAAAGGAGGCCAGCTGGAGGAAGAATGTCAGAGGAACACGCCGACTGAGCAGCTTTAAAATTAAGCTTGATGAAGTGCGCTGTGCATACACCCCCACCAACCCTACCCTCCAAAACGCCAGACTCTCTATACCAAAAGCATATGTGCTAAATCACCACCGTGTCGTGACTGAATGGGCGCAACGGCCTCCATTTTGAAAATACAAATGAAACAAAGCTGCTGACGCCGCCTTCATTCACCCAAAAATTACAAATAATGACCACACTACTCCAACTACGAGTACTTGTCAAAGTCAAAAGTTAAAGTCAGCTTTATTGTCAAATATGTTAATATATATGACATACAGCACAGATGAAATTAATGTCCTCTCGGACCCAGCGTGCAAGACATGCAAGGCACTGTGGCTAAAAAGACATACAATTGACAACAGACAAAACATGTAATTTCTGTATGTAAAGTGAGGTAGTGTTGTCTGGAAAGTGAGGCAGTGACGTATGTAAAGTGAGGTAGTGACATATGTAAAGTGAGGAAGTGACGTATATAAAGTGACATAATGTAGTAATGCAAAAACAAACAACAAGAAAGGGTTGAAGTGAGGTCTTGCAGAAAAAAATGAGAAAGAACAAAAAAAAATTGAGTTCAGGGTGATCATACAACATGTAGCGTGTACTCAGAGTTCGGTGAGTGTGGCAGTGGGAAGGGGCAGGCTGGGCAGGGCTGGAAGGGAGTTGAGTCTCCGGACTGCCTGGTGGCAGTGATGATGTCATCACTTTCAAAATGGCATCAGATGCACATCCCTGAATAAGACGTTTGTTTTTAATACAGAAATTATTGGCTCAGCACCATTGGTGGATGACAGTGATGTCACTGTTAAATCAATGGCGGGGGCGATCTGTCCAGCCGAACAAGCTCGGAGAAAAATAAAATGTCACACGGGGGTGCAACAGCGCGCACGAAAAGTAACTGACTCACGCGATCGCGGCCAATAAACACCTCGGGCGAAGCAAACACTCGTACTGACTGACGACTGACGTGGGTATGTGCCAGCGACTAGTTTAAATGTCCCCGTGTCTGTGATGAGGGGATTGACAGCCGCTGGCGAAGGTCGAGGGCGGAGGCCCCGCCACAGCTGTCAACTCGCACGTGACATCTTGAAGTCAGAAACAAAATGACAAATCATGTGTTAAGAACTTCTCTGCACCTTCTTCGTTGTATGAAGCAGTGCTAGATGAAGGAGGAGAGGATCAAAGCATCTTTTTCACCAGTGGATCGGGGACATCATGGTGAAATGTGCATGGCTGCTACAAGCTAAATGTTGAAAGCAAACACGAAGCTGTAGCATCCATTGACAAATAGAGATTGTCTCTCATCTCCTCATCTCCTCATCTCCTCATCTCATCTCTCATCTCTCCAAATCCGCTTCAATTCAACAGTTCCACATGCGCATCGGCACTCTGCCCTGACGCTCCTTCCTGACGGTCTGATGGGTCACTGATAGGTTATCAGGGGTGACCGAAGAGCGCCAAGTCAATGGTTAGTCAATGGACGTTTGGTTAATGGAACAGAGGTGAAATTAAAACTAAAAATGACAATTGGGGGAGGGAGGGGTTCTGACTTCAAAAGAATCACAAAGTTCAAGCAGTTGCAACTTCTCATAGAAGATGCTAAATACGCTCACATGGACCCTTCACCCACACCACCCGTGGCGTCAGGTAGGAATTGGGAGAGGAGGTGCCCAGTGGAGCTACACATGTTGAGGCTGCATGCGCAGACATGACGCGACCTTTGCAGCACTCACTGATGAACGTCACCGGCTGAGCGTTTGACCTTTTCGCCACCTTGCTGAAAATAATCATGGACTTCACTAGCTGACTGCACAGCGCCACAGCTGCTGTCATTCGAGTGACGAAAGTTTAAAACAAACTTTGTGTTTTTTGTTGTTGTTTTTTTGTACAAAGTAAATCAGTAAAATATTATATTCCAAATGTTCTTCAACATACAAATTCAGTTGCACCTTCCCAAGAACATTAAATACTCTCTTAGTGAGAGCATTGGATATGTGATGAATCATCTGTCTCACGGTTTACATTTTCATAAAAAAAATGCACCACATTATCCGTGAGATAAATCAACTTTTCAAGAAATTATTGACGCTTATTTAACCCCATGGAATTATCGTAGGTGTTAGCTCCCCAGCACTCGTCATGATGACGGATCATTTGACAGCAAACTTGCTGAGTTGATTTATTGCTTATCTACTTCATGCTCGTTCTGTGGTTTTATTTTGTTGAACTCTTTGGGGTCAAATAAATACATTCCAAGGGCTTTGGGATATTTAAACAGACAGAATATGGCCGTGGTAGTCTCAGCACCAGACTGTCCCTGATGGTCTAGTGGTTAGGATTCGGCGCTCTCACCGTCGCGGCCTGGGTTTGTTTCCCGGTGAGGGGACTACTTGCACCGCCCTATCCACTCTCAAGTATTTAAGAAAAGAAACAATGGCATGGAAGATTCTACTGAACCCTCCGCACCCTACCCACCACGTTTTCCAGGTACTCCCCTCAAGCAGCCGCTACCAATCCATATGCACCAAATCCAGCAGACATTCAAACAGTTTCTTAGCCAATCCATTACCTCTCTAAACAGTAACCCAGTTATAACGGTATAGTGCCTCTTTGCATTTTTTTTATGATGATACTAGTGCAGCGTATTCTAGCGGATACAAATTCCTTGTGTGTTCTACATACTTGGCAAATAAAGATGATTCTGATTCTGATCCTTGAGAACTGGCCCAAACTCCAGAAAGTGTCAGTGTAGCCTACCCACCGATGTTTTGAAAAATCAAACATGAGAATTTGTTGATTTTTCGATGAAGCCTAAAAAAATGTAAAGAAGGCAACACAAAAACACAGTGTGAGTCATTTTGTTTTGAAGAGGACATTTTAGGCTTGTTTTTGCAACTGTTGACAATTATTTTTTTTAAATAAACTTGACTTAGCTACGGCAAATTTTGTAGAAATGTCGATCATGTGCAGACCAACAAAAAAATGTCTCAATAAGTAAAGTTGAGAAAGACACAAGGTCTGCCATTTTGGTTGTCAGATGACATTTTTATGTCATCTGACTCAGTTGCGGCCCCAAACATGAAAAAAAGAAAAATCAGCATCTGCAAGCAGTTTGACTTAGCAAAATGAGATTAGGTATGAATGTCAATCATGTATAGACCAACAAAAAAAATATGATTCAAGAAACCAGCCGCAAAATACATAAGTGTGTCGTTTTGTTTTGAAGTCGACATTTTAGGTTTGTTTTTGCAACTGTTTACTCATTTCAATGCATGTCTATCACAACAAGACCCACAAAAAAACGAAAGGCGCCTCGCTTAAAAATACATAACAAGTCTACCATTTTGACTCATGTCGCAGCATCTTGTGTGATGTTGGTGAAGATTCATCGGAATCCCCAACCGGCTGAAGTTTACACATGAAGAAGTCTGTGTACTTAAGTCAAGTCCCCGGTCTGGCTCACCACTCAGATTTCTTTTTTGTTTTTTAACCAACGCTGAATTTGTTGTTCGTTGTGTTAGCATAAGATGGACTTCCCCTCTGTTGCTATCATAAAGCATAAGGAAAAACCAATACGTAAAAGAAAAGTCCTGCTGCGACCAATGTCGGCTGCATGAAATAATTCCTGTTATTTTCAAACAACGGGAGAACGGAAGAGGACTCATTACGGCGGCGAGGACGAAACGAGCCGGTCGGGCGGAATCAGCATAATGGCGGGTGTGTTTGGGAAGATTGCGTGGTCGTGTGTAAAATAAAAGTGCTATTTGCCGCCTGTCTTCAAAAACAAAAGGATAAATATGTTCCATTTCCCCCAACTTAGCTCTCATTTCACGCTGTTCTCTCGCGTTTCATTTCACGCTCGGCTTCAGCCTATTTATAGATGACGTGGAGGAGGGATGCCATCACTGTATGTGTGTGTGTGGGCAGTGTCACATAAAAATCACATTCCAACACAAATTGAGTGAAAGCTATGTTGAGATTTGAGAATAATGTGCTGCCTGGGATCCGTCATCTTCATTGGAAGTCTGGGAGAAAAATAAATAAAGAATAAGAAACGGGGCAGAAAAAAAGTGTCAGGTGTACTGAGATGTTTCACCTCAGTGGAGGCAATTCATTAAGCAACTTTCACTTCATTTGACTTCATTTTCTCATCACTGTTTTCCCCAGATGGAAAACAACAGAATGCAATTAAAATAAATACAATTTGTCATTGAAATCTGCATTTTCAAACGCGCAGTTACATTCCGTGTTTTTTTTTTTCATAAAGTCAGGGCCCTTGTCAGCCACATATGTGAAATGAATATGTTCATTTCCAAATTAGCATGTTGAGGATTTTTAGAAAACTATGGGGAAAGTCCAGAGACCGCAGGGAAATTATCGGTATTACTGATTGTTCGAATTAATTTGTAAGCGCCAAACTATATTGATATTTTCAATATGTTGTTCTTTGCGACCGCTGTCTGGATTTCATTTTGCAAAGTGAAATTGTAAAACGAGGTTTAAAAAAAATACAATAATAATAATAATAATAATAATACATTTATTTTCCCGACAAAATATTTTTTGGTTTTACTTGTCGCTTAATGATGACATCACAGTATGCACCAGCAACTTGTTTTTAATAACTTGCCACAGACGTCTGAAATGAGATGGAAATGAATGATTGAAATTGGGAACCACCGGTGAGATCAACTAAAATCATACTTTTCAAACCTGATGTTTTGCTATCTTCCCGCTTTTGATTGGCTGAATCGCGGCGGGATGGAAACAGCAAAAATGGGAATAATTTGAGGAATATTGTGTTTGGAAAATGTGACCTACTTACTTGCTGTTACGCTGGCAAATATTGAGTTGATGCATAATTTAACTTATTCTTCATTGCTAAATAATTTACTTCATCAGTAGCACACTATTAATTGCCGGCATTCATCTCTGCTCTGGAACACAGAACCCGTTATAAAATGTTGGTTTTGTTTGATTGAAATCAGTGATATGCAGTGCCATCAGATTAGAATTTACAAGATTCTCGATATACAAACTGACTGTCATTCCGCCAATTATTCACTCCGACTTCCGAGCAAAAATGAACGATATGAGCGCTGGATAGTGGTCAAGAAATATTCCAAAAATAGACTTCCAGTTGTTACAGATACTGTAGCAGAAAAAAAAACATAAAATAAAGCTAATGGACTTTTCACCAAACAAAATCCAATCGCGAATTGAGGTTGGGCACCAACTGACTTTTCTTGATCAGAAAGCAATTGTCAATGGAGAGTACGGACATTTACCGTTTTTAGATTGAGGGAAGCAAAATTAACCGAGTCAGCATGAAAACAAGACCTAATCACAAGAACTTCAGTCAAACCTCGTTTTTCGAATGTCTCGGTTCTCCACCAATTTGGTTTTTGACCAAACAGTCCAGTTTATTTTATGTCTCGGTTTACAACGAGAAATCGGTTCTCGACGAAACTGAGCGTATCTGAATGCACCACTCGACTCCCCTCCGCTTCCTTATACGTCACTTCTTTGTGTCAGGTCTCATTGTGACCGATGCATTATCCTCATGGAGCCTACCATTGTGAGCAGACATGTTTGTATTGTTCAATCATGATCAAAATAAGCAGACATTATTATATCACTTTTAATGAGAAATGTTTAGGATTTTGACCAAATCGGTTTTCGAACAGGTTTCTGGAAGGGATTATGGTCGAAAACCGAGATTTGACTGTAATTTGTGTACCTTTTATTATGCACGGAGGAACGTAAGAACTAAAATGCTAATGCTACAGTGAGATACAAGAACCAGTCAACTGGTACTCAGTAGCTAATATTTTCCACCTATACGCAAAATAGCAACTGAAACACCAACAAGTAGAATCAGAGGATCATAACGTCAGTGTCCATTCTCAAGGGAAATATTCTATAAGTATAAGGTAGCCAATGTTACTTTTGTATTAAAACTTAAACACACATATGCGCACACATACACGTACACACAGATAATGAGTAAGCCAAGCTAGCTGCACGCGTGAGCAGTCACCGTCCGAGGGCGATTTGGGACAGGATGAGCGGCGCAGGATCGATACTGGATTAAGCCGTTCCGTCCACTTAGGCTGACATAATAGCACTAATGGATTCCTCAGGGAGCGCGCCGGGATTGGCTGACGCTGCGCGGCTGCTGATTTATGGCAGCCGCCGCTTTTAAAAGAGCTGTTTAAAAAATGAGTGCTTTCATAATAAATACTTTCACTCGGAGTGGGACATCAATCGCACTGGTGGAAGCATGGAGACAGGTAACGACAACGGAGGCTTGCCACCGCCGTCCAACTTACGGGACGTTCCAGCCGGGAACTGCGCGGCGAGACGGAGAAAGTGACTTTTGATTGAAAGCTAAAGTTGCCTCGCTTTGGAACCATTTTGAAATGATTTATTTTTGGCATTGGCTATGTTAGCCACCCATTGCCTTGTCATTAAAACTGACAAGTTTGTCACTTAAAAAAAGTTTTAACCCTCACTTTCCATTAATGGGCATTTCAAAATACATAATTCCGGCGATGGTTCCAAATTCCAAGATAACGAACACGAGTACGTGTGAAGTGAAAGACACATTTTTGGTAAAGGATAAAGATTTTTCTTCTTCAAGTGAGCCATTTCACTCAAGAATTAAGAACAATTTAATTTAAGAAGACATTTCTGAAGTCTCTTGACGGCAAAGTTGAATTTGTTGTAAGCTTAAAAAAGTAATCAAATATATGACATAACAGAATTGAAGTTTTAAAATAAAGACTTTTTGGGCTTTTCTGTGTCCGGCTTAACCCTGTCTGTGAAGTGGCCTCACGCTAATTGCTAACTAGATAGCTACGTTATGTTAGCCATGGGAGCGAATGGGAAATAGCTGCCAATGTATATGTTAATTCCTGTGCCAGTTTATTTCAATCTGTGATAAATAAATAAATAAATAAATAAATAAATAAATAAATAAATAAATAAATAAATAAATAGGCAGGACATTTTGTGGAGGTGATGAGGTTTTTTTCCCTCTCATAGGAGTTCACATTTAACTTATTCACTGCCAGACGATGTGCAAAAATGTGTCCACTCCAGTGCCAGGGTTTTTGTCATTGTCACTTGAATTCCAGGACCCACAGACTATTGAGTTTTAGGACTACTTAAACATTCAATGCAGCCTAAGAAACAAAGACTTAATTCCTAAATTATATGGCTCTAGAGTTATATGAGTTTACAATGAGGGCGGCTGTCCAAAAGTACAATGCAATACTGTACATACCTATTGGTTTATGTGGCACTTTAACAACAGCTGAAGCTGGAACAAAGCGCTAACATGGGAAAAAAGGAAATGCTGCCCCTTTGTAGAAGCGAAAAAACATTGCAAGAGGCACGTAAACAAGAAAAAACAAAACCCGAACAACTTCGGGAATGGCTCTCGACGTCATATGTTCAATTCTCGAATACATTTGTGAATGGCAGTGAATGAATTAATGTCAATAAAATCTGAAATATTGCGCATAGCATTTTTATATATTCATAGGTCAAAGTGGACAGGTGTTAGGTAATTAAGAAAGCATTCTGTTGTTTTTTGTCTATCGCACTTGTCCACAGTGGTTTGCCTCTCCGGCAGAGTGACCTTTCATTTTGGGTCAGGATGGCAGCACAAATCTGTTATTGAAACGATAAAGTGTAAGGGGGAAAAAGGATGAGCTTTGTTTCCTTATTGAAATGAGAAAACAACGAGGACAGTGGAGGTTTTACCCCTGGCTAAAATTAATCCTCCTGTGGAAGTGATTTACTTACTTAGAAATGGCTGAAAGGCGGGGCTGTGCCAATTCGGTAGGTTATGTGCAAACATTATAGATAAGTTAGCTGAATTTCTATCTGTCAATGCTAACTTTTACATTCTTAGCTCTCAATGCTAACTTTTCATCGAGCGCTAAGAATTTAGCTATCTCACTGATAATGTTTGAAGCTAACCTAACTTATAGATGAGTTAGCTACATTTTTAGCTCTCAATGCTAACGTTTAAAGCCTGCAAACTTGAACTAACAAATTTCATTTGAGTTTTTTCTTGCTTCCATTCAAGTTTCTCCCGCCACCAACTAATCAAAAAGGAAAACGAAGTGTCAGAATGTTTGTGTAAAAGCCAAACACGCTGCATACAATCATCTGGTAATACTTTATTTTGTTCCTATTTGCGAGGCGATGGTGTAAAAAGGCCACGCGACTGGGCAGAAGCGTCAGAGGCTTTTTAAAATGTCATTTTCTGCTCGGCTGCCCGACCGACTTTCAAGCAAAACAAAACACTGACGTTTAAATCACTGCCGGCTCAAATCAGCGCCAAATGTCAACGCCACGCAGAACAGCCAGGGGATGTTTGCACGAGAGAACACCTTTGTACCTGCAACAACATACCGACACCATCATATTTTTTTTTCCTTTCTGAACATCAACGTGATCATCAACGCTAGATCGGAATCCAGAAAAAGAATGGCTTTTTTCTTTCTTTCTTTCTCGATGAACATTAACATTTCAGGTGACTTTTTACTGCTTTTTGGTTGACGTTTGGATCCTCTGCACTCACAGTGTTATAAAACGTGCTGCTGTAAAAGCCTCTGAGTGTGAAGTGGAAGTGGAAGTCTCTTGACAAATTTGTTGAAGAATTTTTGCAATACATTTTTCTCATTCACAGAACGTGTCAATAGAAACCAGGAAGGTTCTGTCTGAAATAAAATGAAACAATAAAAATCCACACATTTTGTTCAAGTTTCTTTTGATATGAAAGAATTCTGTCTTTTTTATGGATACACTTTAGCAGCAATGGGACCAGAAATTTTGTCACGACGAATCTTGACATGTTTTTATGAAGCCAGCCGCAGTCGAGCCTTTTACAATGGTTCAACGCAAAACAATGACAGCAGGCAGACCAAAAACAAAATAGAAAATGAAAAATGCAATGCAGTATGTAGTATTTGTGTGACAGCTGCTATAGCTGGGTTATGCTATCTTATAGGACAACCAACATCTCCAGACAAGATGTGTCCATAATTTGTAAAATCACTTCAAATGACTTCTACTGAGCGTATTTTGCAAAGATTCCACCACATATCGCTATATTTTACATTTTAAGACTCGCGCTGAATATTCAGGAAGTCTTGTTTTCGAGTTGGTGACGATGCCTGACGTGACGTCACGGAGAAAGCGACACACAATGCATTTTGGGTACTTTGTTTGGTCTGAAAACTTCGTGTTGATCCGTGTTGATGGCGAAATTAGAAGGAAAACACATAAGTAATGCAATGGTGAATGATTGTGTGTTGCAGCAAGATTACTATTTGATACTAGTTGACACAAATTCCCAGCAGACAAATCAGCCCATTTCCAACAGAGCTTGGGCGCCATCCTGTGCATTTTCTGGGACGCTACATTGGAGTCCTGACGGCTTGAATTGATCCGGAAGGACTTCTTCAATCGATTGCAAACATTTATGCTTTCTTCTTCAGAACTATTTGAATCATATTCATAACTGGGTGAGTAACAAGAAAGCATCTTCTCCGAATCTGAAGCCCTTGTTTTGAATCTAGAGCAAGACAAGACGTCCTGGCGTGACGTCACGAACAAGGGGGCGGGACCTTCTGAAACTCGCCATCGCCGAGGTAATTTGAAGTAGTTTTGGGACACTTTAACTCGTTTGTATTGGTGTTTTGTATTTGACTAAAAATATCAGTCGGGTATTTTAGATGCTATAAATTGTTTTTCTGATGTCAGTTAGGAAACAAAAGAATGGTGTCGGTTGTCCTTTAAAACCCTAGAAGCATACTCCTCACAAGAAAAAAAGACTTGGCAAGTCTTCTCCTGGACTGGAGTCCTTCACCACACATGCTTCATAGCGATATTAATATTTATGGGTATTGATATTGCTAATGGTATTTCATGTTGATATTGTGCATGAGCCTGAGGGTGCTTACAAAGTTTCTCTCGTGGTTAATAGCATTGGCCGGACATTGGTGTTGATTGATGGGTGGCATTTAGGTGTTACGAGGTGTTACACGTTGCTATGAGGCAGCGGAGAAACGGCCCAACCTTTCCACAACAATCCGCATCCTGCCGTCCGTCTTTTGTTCTCATTAATCCGCAAAATGAGGTCGGCGGGCGGCAGCTAAGATGAAGACTGAAAATATGAAGACTGCAACATGAGGATGGTGATGCACAGACAACAACAATTTAAAAAAATGGCAATGCAACGACAGAAGCTCGGAGACGACACAAAGATGAGAATATCAGCAGCAGCACAATGACAGTCACCCAGCCAACAATGGAAAGATGGTGAGTCATGGACAAAAACGCAAAGAGGACAACGCAATGACGGCAATGTGAGGATGATGACACCAAAACAACGACGGAAAGACGACGGCGTGAAGACAACTATAAAATGGCCACTGGCATACCAAGTCCTGGAATCAGTCAGACAAGACAAAGCAACTCCCCCCCTTGTATGAGATGCATGAAAATGCCTCAAAATATGTCACAAATATTGCAAATTTGATTATTGCACTCTAAATTAGTTTTGCATACTGTAAAAAAAGACAAAGATTTTAACTGGCCATTTATCTTTTCCTCATCATCGTTTGCCCGCTTTACTTATTGTTCTCTCTCAGAAGTGGGTTTTACCTGGCGTTTTCTCAAGAACTGAGCTGAGGATGTCTGCTTTTATCGGCTTTTAACGCTCCAAACAAATGTCCAAGGCAAACCGACTGGTGAGCATGTTTTTAAGGTACAGTGATACCTCCGTTTACGTACTCTTTAGTTTACGAACTTTTCGCCTTACAAAGATTAAATTCACGAGAATATAATCTTGGCATACGAACTAGTTTTCGGCAAACGAACCAAACCACACGGAGCGCCACGGTGGCCGGTGGACTAGTGGTCGGCGGAGGAACACCAAACCACACGATCGAACAGCGCCACGGTGTCTGGCGGTCTAGTTTTCCACACCCCTTTTGAGTGCAGACGTGGTTTGTTATCGAGTGGATTACTTTTGCTATTGTAGGCCCGAAAAAGACCCCACAACAGGCTACTGTTAAGCCAAAGAGGAGAAGCAGGAGATAATCAAAAAACACGGACAAAGTGTGCGTTTGTGTGACTTAGCTGTCCCAGTGCATTTACACTACCATCCATTGACAACTACCATCACAAAGGTAAATAAAACGACTTTATTATAAAGTACAGTTTATTTCTTTAATTACAATACAATAGCACATTTATTATCCATAAAATAAGGTATATTTAGTTTAGTTTTAGGCCTTATTTAGTAGAAAATTATGTTTTGTGGAGACCTGGGAATGGATTATTCTCATTTTTAATGGTTTCTTATGGAAAATAAGAAACCAGACAAATTTTTTGCCTTACACACACTTTCTGGGAACCAATTAAGTTTGTAAGCTGAGGTATCACTGTATTTACATTGACGTAAAACTATAGGAAAACTTAATGCCGAGGGTGAAAGACCACAACACTGCGTAAACATTTCTGAGTTTAGTCAAACACATTTTAGCCAATGAGATGAGTTTTATAACCAGTAACAGCCAATGGTCAAGCAGCTATAAGTATGTTGCGTCCACAAAATTTGGAGATGCCTCCTCCCACAAATACAGTACAGTATTTTTACCTTTCTTATTTTACAATTTCTTTCGAAACTAGAGGCAATGTTTTCCTGTTGAGGCATTTTGTAAATTAGAAATTTTGTATTAAACGACCGTCAGAATTTTTTTAATTTTACAAGAAAACGTAAAGTGAGCCTTTTGTCACAGAGTGATTATTCGTACGGGGTGCGAAAGTTTTAATTGGAAATGTCATTGTCTGTTGTGACAAGTTACGTTGTGCTGTGTGATTGGCCAGGTGTGCTGCTCGTCAAATCAACTTGTTACAGCAGGTAGAATAATAAACAAGCTCACCAGAAACACTGTACACATCGGCGTGGACAAAATGACCCTGAAATCATGGCTTTAAACAAAACCACAACCAGGAGCATTTTTATGTATTTTCAGGCATGGGTTCTTGAAATGTTTTTGACTCTCCCCACGATAGATATGCTGACGAAATGTCGTGTCGCTATGGGAAATTGCCTTTGAAGGGTGAATTGAAAGATGAAACTCCAGGTACAAAGCCTTCCCCTCAAAGTAACCCCCCAAAATGTCAAACTTCCTGTGTTTAGGGGACGTGGCTTCTTGGCATCTTTATTTATGTAGTGCTTTTGTGGGTCTCATCATGATAGTTGTACCAAACAAATTGTATCTCAGTGCGTCATACTGGCTTTGGAAGCTGAATTTTGGATTTAGTGTGGATGGCCAAGATGAACCTAATACGTTTGCTTCATATCATCATCATGGGGCATTTTTGGCATGATTTCTTTTTTTTTTTTTTTTCACACCTGCACCACAAATACGAAATGGAACCGTCTCCCTCAACGTACACAGCTGCAACAATTTTTCGAATGTGTAAACCTCTAAATGTTGATTTATTTGGCCCGATATCGGTCAGCTTTCCAATTTGAAAAGGGTTGAGGCCTGGAAAGCTGCCGGCGCTCTTCATACATGTGAGCATCCCTTCATCCGTCACTGTCATCGTCCTTCGTTTTGCAGCATCGCCTCGGCCATCTCTCATTGTTTGGAAATGGACCCCCACCCTTGTAGCCTACCCAGCTGGAGTGCAGGTGGGTTTAAACCTCATTATCAGCTTCTGCTGACGCCGATGCTAACCGCAACACCTCGTCGCTTATTGCACTGAACATTCCGATGACCTTTTAACTGGCTATTGTTGCTCTTTTTGTTCCTTTTTTGCCAGTTTTTGTTGGCTTCATCACTTTTGTGGCCTTCCTAAGTTTCGTGGCTGTAGACATGTTTTTGGTTGTTATGGTTCTTGGCATGATTGTATCCTTTTGCTATTGTATGCCCGAAAAAAGACCCAACAACAGGCTACAGTTAAGCCAAAGAGGAGAAGCAGGAGATAATCAAAAAACACGAACAAAGTGTGCGTTTGTGTGACTTAGCTGTCCCAGTACATTTACGCTACCATCCATTGACAACTACCATCACAAAGGTAAATAAAACAACTTTATTATACTGTACAATTTATTTCATTACAATGATTTGATTGTATCCTTTTGTTGTTGTTTTTACTCAATTTTGTCAGTCGATATGTGCTTGCATCTTTCATCCATTATAAAATGGTACCATCATTAATATAAGCATTAATATAATAAAATATATTCTAGAGCTTAGCATGTTCGGGGTGTCCTTCATCTACTGCTCAAATGAGAGCTGGGATAGGCTCCAACTCCCAGAGTTGAAAATGGACGGATGGATAATTATAACCAATTGTGCCCCGCTAAAGTCAAGCAATTTTTTTGTATAGTTTGTATAGTTTTGTATAGTTTCAAAATATACACGGGAGGCGGCTTCCTGTTAGCATCATTAGCACCTCTGCCAGTATCTTGCTCAAAATCAGGTACAATGGCTCTACCAAGAAGTCACCCTCCAAAATGTCAATATTCCTATGTCTTGGGTGTTATTGGCTTCTTTATTCATGTAGTGTTTTTGTGGGTCTCATCATGATAGACCTGTCTATCAAATTTTACCATGGAGAACAACACGTTCAAGTGCTGTTCTGTCACTTCCCCCGAGTCGACGCGTTTATGTACAGGTGGCTGCTTCCCTCTGGTGGTTGGATGTGCAACATCATAACAGGAGCCTCGTACATTATTTTATGTTGTTCTTTTGTTTTTGTTGTTCTTTGTTGTCATGATATCAATCGCATTTGTTTAATAAAATTAAATGTTCAGCAAGAAAATAACAGTGGGTAATCTCTAAATGATATTTAGTTGTTGTTATTTTTGCTATCCCACTAAGCTACCTATTTTCTGCAGGCGTCATTGATAGCTTTGTTGTCCACTGTATAGGTGGTTGTTCGTCTTGTAGCTATTCTTGGTCATTTTATTGTTGTCTCTTTGTTGCCATCTGTTTAGTGTCTTTGTCACATGCTTGTCTCAATGCATTTTTGCACAATTGCTATTGTCGTTCTTGATTTGTACCGGATGTCGTTTTTTTCCTCTTTTGGCACTATTATTTTCATGGTTTTCTTAAACTGTCTTTTTTTCATTTGGTATCATTTCTTTTGTAATCTTTCTTCATGTGCTGTTGTTGCTCATTGTATTATCTTGTCAATGGTAAATTTTGTTGTTGACTTTTTTTCAATGTGTTGTTTCCATCGTTTGCCATTATTAATTGATATTCTTTGAAGTTGCTTTTGTGGACGTTGTTGCTGTCTTTAATGTTGCTATTTTTTGTCGGGGGCTAACGTTGTCGTCTTTTTCTCAAGAGTCATCATTATTATGGTTGTTTCTCTTTGCTAGCTGGATATATGAAGTGAGTTCTCACGGAAGTTCACCTTGAGTGTGTTATGTACTTTTAAAATCAAGTGATGGCCACCTTTGTATTGTGTTACTGCAACATTGCTGTACTTTTGCCCTGATTTGCAAACATTCCATGCTGCTTTCTGTGCTTTAAGATGGTTTATTTGCAATGTTTCATCGCAAGATGACGGCAACAAAATTAAACACCTGTTGTTGTCCAACTGTTATTGTTTGGCTAATATTTTCTCGGCTTTTATGCGTGTGCCAGTCCGCAGGGAGGGAGTCGGCGCACTCTGAACTTCAATAGCGAACTGCTTTTAATCAGATTTTTATTACATTTCTTCTCACACTCGGAGTCGCGGGTGACACATTTAATAGCGAATCGCATTAGCCGCATGCACATGTATGCGCCGCCAGGGAAGCAAAATGTTTGTTTTGCTCTTTTTGTTGCGAACTCGCTTTGCCTCTTTGTTTCATTCGCCAAAGCTTTAAATCTTTCTTTGGCTTTCACACAAATGGCTAAGTGGAAGATGAGGCCGGCCGAGTCAGCATTCGTTGAAAAGCGGGCTAATGTCTGACAGCCGAGTTGGCAAGAGCTCAGCGCGGGAACCTTTTCACCTCATCATCAAGACAAATGTGCGACGGACGCTAAATATGCGGCACACGCTATTCAACATGGCAGATGGGAGTGTGGGAGCGAGGATTTGTGCACTTTAAAAGCCTTCACACAATATTGTATTTCACTTAGGTTACCATGACAACAAAACTCAGGCAGTATAAGCAACAAATTTCCCCAGGATAGCCACTTTTTTATGTCTTTCTGTGATGCTTCCAGTCTCAATCGTGATGGCGTGCTAAGTGCGGGGGGGGCAATTCCCCACTTCTTGTCTTACTGTTTTACTTCCTTTTTGCTCATACTTTTTTGCATTGTCCTCTCATAGTCACTGGTTGTAATGGGAATACAGTAATCCCTTGCTACTTCGCGGTTCGATTATCGCGGCCTTTGATGCATCGCAGATTTCTTTTTTACCTAAAAAAGGCCACAAATGACAGTGAAAGTATGCAGCATTCATTACATTTACTGTTGTTATTTGTTAATTATTCATCCATTTGAGGCATTGCTGTGCTGTAGATGCACAAAACCATACATTAGTTCAGTCACCACAAACATCGGTTTCATTTGGCCACACCTGACAATGACTCACGATTATTGTAAGTAAAATGTTCAGCACTTTGCTTACAGTGTTCATCGTCTTGACTTTGTTTACATTCATATGATGCCGCACTGTCAATTTGGGTTTTTCTTTTTTCATTTGCTTTCGTGCTGATTCAGGGCGAATATGATTGGCTGAGAGACAACACCAGTACCTGAATGCTTATCCCTCCTTCTGCATCGAGTTAGTTCAGGTTATGTACTGTACGTATTCTCCTATTTTCATTCGCACTTCATACGTCGCCCCGATAATGGCTCCTAAACGCGCCGTACCTTCAAAATCATCCAGCGAAACCAAAAAGGAGAGGAAAATTATGACAGTGAGTGAAAAAGTGGAATTAATTGTCAAACTGAGGGAAGTTATGCCGCTGTTGCACACCATTTTAACATCAATAAATCTATGGTGCGTTACATCAAGAAAGACGAGTAGAGTACCTGTAAATATACTGTATCTACTGTACATATGCTGATAGTGGACTGTTAACTTTATTGCATTAGAATTTTGTACTGTACTACAAACATATTCTGGGCTTCTTTATGCATGCCCTGTACTGTGTTCCACTAAATGTGGACTTATATTTTTTGTACTTATACCCATGTAAATTTACCAATATATGTTTGGGTGCGCTACATTGCGGTTTTCATCCATCGCGGGTGGTCACGGTCCACATTAACCGCAATAAATGGGATTACTGTAGTTGCTTGTTGTCACTGGTGCCAATTTGTAATCGTGTCAAAGTTTTTGTTATGTCATGTTCAGTGTTTTGTTTTGGTTGTCATTGTGGTTGTTTTGAACGGATGCCCCAATCACGATTTGATTCTTCACAAATTAATGGACGTAAAAGTAGATGGATGCCTTTTTTGTTGTCTCAACAGTACCATTTTTGTGTTTGTTGTTAATGTTGTCGTGGTGGGTGTTTGACTCTGTTGTCATGGTGGTTGTGCTTGTTTTTGTCGTTTCTAATTTTGTTGTCGTCGGTGTCACCTTTGTCTTCATTGCTGTCATTCTTGTAATTTAAGGTTAGCCAGGCTTGTAAAATTTTGAGTACAAACTAAAGGACGTCACATGTCGATGGGTTGTAACTGCAACGAATGGCCAGTAGAGGGAACCGGTGCACTCGGAAAACTACTCTTTCGCGTGTACGCAAACACAAACAAACTTCCGGATTTTAAACATGAGCTTCAGTTTATTTTAAAAGAAAGGTACAACGTGTGATAAGGAACCAACATTATGTACAGAGTGCTTTTTCTCCCATCTTTTGTCACACTTTCAAGTGTGCCCAAGCAATGTGGTCAACATGTGTTCTCAGCAGGTGGACATCAAACATGCTTTGCCCCCCACGTGGACCCCAATATCCGTACTCCCCCACATACATAAGGCAGACCTCGTTTAATGGGTCAAAGCAAATGTAAAAGTCTGGTTGCAATTGGCCTCCCTCCATTTATTTTCCATCAAAGCTACTTCCTTTTTCCCATTTCCTGTTTCCCCCACTTCATTTTTTCCACCCAGCGGTCCTATCGTGACAGCCTGTCTTCACATCCTCAATGTCTTCATCTTTCTCTTTTGAGTTTAAAGCCTAATTTGATTCCGTGTTGACACAAGACAATATTGGATTCCCTTAAAACACTGCTCAATTGTCAGTGCAATCAACGTTTGACAAAAAAAGAATGTCATAAATGCCACATTTGATCTTTTTACAAAAAAACTGCTTATTTTCTTCTAGGTATGATCGGGTTTTGTTCTGTCATTATGCTACAGAGGCCCAGGAGTATAAACAAAATGACAAAATGGAAATCAAACCAAAAAATGTGAAACAATCAAAACAACGTATGATCCTAGTTCATCCTGTCTACTTGATGTCTAATTTAAAACCGATTATTTTCTTACAGTGTATTTTGGGTTTATTTAGTTTAGTTTATTTTACTCAGACGAGGGCGGAAGTATACGCCGAAACGTCAGGTAATTGAACACCTGAAATACACTGTCTGTAAGAAAAGAATCTGTTTTAAATTAAATAACGTATGATCATATTTCTGAGAGTCTAGAGTTGGGAATTCTTACTTTACAATGTAAATGCCTGTTTTGACCTTTTTGTTTTGTTTTGATTTTGTTTTTTTTTCTCCCCATGGAATCCCTGTATTTAAAATACAATTTATGGTTTAAATTGACCCCCATGTATAGCCACTTTGACGAATCAACATGAAATTTGGTAGGCATGTTCTGCATAAATGCCTTTAAAGGACAACCGACGTCTCTGGACAAGTTCTGTCCATAATTTGTAAAATCGCTACAAATGACTTCTCCTGACCGCATTTTACAAATGTTCCACCGCATATAGCTATATTTTACGTTTTAAGACTCGCGCTGACTATTCAGGAAGTCTTGTTTTTGAGTTGGTGACGAGTCCTCACCCTACGTCACTGAAGGAACGCCCTTAACCGAGAAAAGACATGGCTTGCATCACCTCAATGCATTTTGCGGTACTTTGTTTGGTCTGAAAACTTTGTTGATGGCGAAATTAGAAGGAAAACATATAAATAACGCGATGGTGAATCATTGGTGTGTTGCGCCAAGACTTCTACAGTGTATTTGATGTTCGCTTACAAAACATCCCAGGAGACAATTTCCACGGAGCTTTGTCGCCCTCTTCTGCCTTTTTTGGGTACTGTGAGTACGAAAGAGTTTGTCACTACATTTCTCTCCAGATGCATCAAAATGACCGGAATAAATTCTTTAATCAATTGCAAACATGTATGCTTTCCTCTTCAAAACTATTTGTATCATATTCATAACTGGATGAGTAACAAGAAAGCATCTTTTCCGAATCAGAAGCCATTGTTTTGATTCTCGAGCAAGGCAAGACGTCTTGGCATGACACCACGAACAAGGGGGCGGGACCTTCTGAAACTGGCCACTTCCGGGTTCAATTTGAGGTAGTTTTTAGACACTTTAAGTCATTTTTATTGGTGTTTTGCATTTGACTAAAAATATCATACTGCGTGTTTTGGGCATTTTAGATGCTATAAAATGTTTTTCTGATGTCAGTTAGGAAACAAAAAAGTGATGTCGGTTGTCCTTTAAACATACCTTAAGAGCTATAGGTCGTCGGCCATTTTGGTTTTCAAACCGCCATTCTAAGGCCTCGCGCCGACGACAGAGACGAATATGAATTGCAATATTCATTGTTTTGGTCATATCAGGGGGCCACAGCATGACACCAAATTTTCATGATTAACATATGCAATTTAGGAAATCAACCCAACAAACTCAGACGTAATGTCTTAATGTTTGTGATGATGGTTGTGGCCGGAAGAGACTCAGAGACTTCAAGACTGACTGACATTTACCTAACGCTGTATACTTTGTAAAAATATTTCACATTCTGTTTTTGTTTGTAATGTTGGCATTTTTACTTGTAGACCACTCTATTGTGTAGCTTCCGACTACCTGAACTGCTATAAATGCAGAAAATCAAACAGTGGAATTTAATGATGTCCAATTAACAACAGTCAAGGAAAATGTTGGCCCTTTAGGGGTTATTTGGAAGCGTTTAGTGGTGTTTGGAAATGTAGCAGTCAATCATGGACAAATGGCTTAACAGTATAAATTACAGAGCAAATGATACCACAACACACTTGCTGTGGTTTCTTTGGTTTCCAGTGTCAAAAGTGCCCAGGCTGTGGGGGCAGACCTCTCATTGGGTTGCTAGTAGCGGTCGTGGCGTTGTCCGCTTCCAACGAGCGTCGATACGCCGAAGATAGCCGGTAGAGGACGTCAGCTCGAGGGCCCGGGTGCGAATCGGCTTTCTGCGTCATCAGCATCTCAAAAAGCGTACTGACTTCCGAGAGCAAGGCCCCACCTAGTGGACTGTCGTTGTCTGGGGTTTTTCCTGAGAGAGGTAACAAAAGCGTGTGTGTCGTGTGACCATTTTTGAAAATATATTCATGGGTGTGTTAAGTCATTTAGCTTTCTTTAACAACACAATATTGTCCATCAATCCATCCATCCATTTTCCGTACCGCTTTATCCCCAATAGGGTCGCGGGGGGTGCTGGAGCCTATCCCAGCCGTCTTCGGGCACGAGGCAGGGGACACCCTGAATTGGTTGCCAGCCAATCACAGCGCACACAGAGACAAACAACCATCCATGCTCACACTCACACCTTGGTACAATTTGGAGTGTTCAATCAGCCTGCCGTGCATGTTTTTGGAAGGCGGGAGGAAACCGGAGTTCCCAGAGAAAACCCAGACAGGCCCGGGGAGAAGATGCAAACTGCACACTGGGAGGCTGGAGCGGGACGTGAACTCACGACCTCTGCACTGTGAAGCCGGCGTGCGAACCACTCGGCTACTGGGCCGAATACGCGATATTGTGAAAAGGAATAAAATGACTCTAAAATGGCCCCTGCAAAGGAAAATCAAGACCATTCTGTCAGACTTTTTGTGACATTTTTTGGGGGACCACTCATGATCATGATATCGGCAAAAACCTTTGTTCTATAAAACTAAACTTTGATGGCTGAATTTTAAGAATAACCTGAATCCAAAAGTTGGATGATTGGAAAAGACCCCTTAAACTGTTGTTTCAAACCAAAACTGATTCTCTGCAATTTAGCTTCTTTGGACTTTTTTGAGGGTCTACCAGTCATATGTGACAAGCAAATTTCATGTTGGTTTGTAAAGTTTATTTAGCCGGAGGAATGCCGAAAAATATATAAGTGCAAAGAATTTCTCAAATGTAACCCTAAAATTACAGCAACAAACCAAAATGGCTGTTTTTTATGGCTTGTTTAGACTTTTCAAGGGGGAACATGCTTGAAAATGACCCCTAAAAGGTCTATTTTATTCAAGATATTGCTTTCTTGTGACTTTTTGTGGGTCCAGACCCAATAGGACCCTACTAAATCCAATCATTTTTGTAACTCATTCACTGCCATTCCCGAATTTATTCGGGAATTGAAAAGCAGGACGTGGAGTGCCATTCCCAAATGTGTTTTTTTTCTTGCAGGGTTGCTGATGAAGCACTGGTCAAACCTCTGGCAATGTTTTCCCTCCCACAACGGGGCATCATTTGCCTTTTGAACAGCCGCCCCCATTTCAAGCTTAGATAACTCCAGACCAACGTAACATAGGAACTCTTTTTTTCTGACGAAAGAAGAGAGTCTGAGGTTACTTACGCTGAATTGAATGTTTTTTTGTAGTCCTAAAACTCAATATTCTGTGGGTCCTGCAATTTGAGTGAAACTGACAAAAACCCTGGCACAGGAGAGGACACATTTTTGCACATCGTCTGGCAGTGAATGAGTTAAAAGAGGTGTAAATTGGAAAAATGTCCATAAAATGGCTCCTTCGAAACAAAATGTCTGACCTCTTGAATGTTTTGGTTCATGCCTTCCTGACCTTTTTGTGTATTTACTCATGGAAGACATTCATTCTCAATGTTATGTTGCCCAGTGGAGGCTAAGTTTTAAAAATAAATTCTCAGGGTGGCGACTGAGTTAATACATCTTTCGAACTGAATGGTTGAAAACATCATCAACCAACAGTAAGTGACATCACGACAGCAAAAAATAAATCTGTTGTAGTACCGAAAGTGGAGAAGGAAGACGAGGAGTCCAAAGCGTGACGCGGCATCAGCTCAGTATCGGAAGATGGAGGTTCATTGGGCACAAAGACGTTGTCGTGGTAATCTCCCGACAGAGTCACCGAAAGACGCGCCATCCACGACGGGTCACTGATGTCTTCTGTAAGAACACATGTGTCATGTTTACATTTCCCAACAGCAAAGTGATGAAAGTAAGAGAAAAGGAAAGGAAGAAGTAAAAAAAACAAAATACAGGAGCTGCTGTAAAGGCAGCCACTCTCGCGGCGCCATAATGAAGTCAAAAACAAAATAACAAATCATGTGACACAACACAAAAGACAGACAGTCATTTAGTCTTAAGCACTTTCATTGTTATATGAAACACTTCTACATAAAAGAGGAGAGGATCAAAGTGTCCTTTTCACCAGTGGATCAGGGACGTCATGGTGAAATGTGCACGACTACTAATAGCTAATGTTGAAAGCAAAAATGACGCTGCAACATCAATTGACGAAAAGAGACTGTCTCACATCTCCTCTGTCATGTAAATCCGCTTCAATTCTGTCCTGTCGAGATCTTTCATCAGTTTTTGGTCTTTTTCTTTAATTCCATTCATGTTTGTCCCATTCTCTGCTTGTCATGACTGATCCGTTCTCGAGTTCTGCTTTTTATATTTATTCTTGTAATTCTTTTTTCCTGTTTGTATTCTGTCTGAGACTGACTTGCTCTTTTTCTTGTTGTTTCATCTCTGCCTTTCCTTGTCCGTCACTGTTCTGTCCTGTCTTCAGTTTTTTCTTCTGTGCTGTTCTCATTTATTTCTCTTCTCTTCTGTTTTTTATTTTTATTTTTTTTGTACTAGTTTTGGTCCTTTTGGTCTTTTTCCTTGCTGCTCCTGATTTTGTCTTTTGTTATCGTCCTGTTGTGACCATCTTTCTGTCCATTCCTCTTTTTGTGCCTCTCCTCTCAGTGTTTTTTGTTCTTTTGTTCTGCCCACGATAGTTTGTCTGTCTTGTGATCTTTTTTTTTTTTTCGGTTTGATTTTCTCGATTAATGTCGGGTGTTATGTGTGCTTTGAATGACAGTCAAATGAGACGTAAACAACAAAGGAAACATTTCAAATGGCACACAGTTGAAAAGCAGAAGTCGCCTCAGGTGTGGTTTCAAAAAAGTAAGTCAAACAATCTCAGTCAAACATATGCAAGACATTAGTCAGCGTGCGCACGCACACACACACACACACAAACACACACACACACACACACACACACACACACACACACACACGCACACGCGCGCGCACACACACACACACACACACACACACACACACACACACACACACACACACACACACACACATACACACACACAAGCAGTAGTTGGGGATCTGGCGCCCACTCAGTTGAGCCCCTTCTTTCCTGTCTTTGTTTCAGAAGTTTAAATCCTCTTGAAAAGCTTTTAAACTTAAGTTTCAGATGGGAACCTAAACAAAGAAAGCAAGAAAACGTATGCTGAACTGTACGCTTAGGACGTTTATATCGCAGCATATTTTTTCAAATCTCTGCGCAATTTGACTCGTCCTCATACAGTATTTGAATGAAAACTTTCGGATTGTATGTCTATGGTACTTGTTTTTGGACTTCAGCATTTTTTTGGGAGTTGTTTTTGTGGGATTGATTTAGGTCACATTTTCAGGAGTTCAAAAAAGGTTTTGCATGTTGACTTTTTTTTTCTTTTTGACCCCCCCCCCCTCTCAAACTGCTGCTGCTGTAGATTGCAGATTCCCCCAATGTGGGACTATTAAAAGCTTTCTGATTCTCAATCTGATTTGACCTTTCATTTTTGGCTGAATTTGACCTGTTCCTCAATTTTAGATTTTTTTTAACAATTCCCAGAATTATTATTTTTTTATTATTTGACGTTTGATTTGCTTTTTTATCTATTTTCTTGCTTCACATTGATTTCCATTGTGGTTTTTGTCTTTGCTCTATTGTTTGTATTGAATTTGGTTAACTTTGTTTTGGATTTTTTTTCAGCATTTTTTTTTCCTTTTAACTCCCTCGATTTTCAACTTTAGCTCACCCGCGACGCTGCCAACCAAACCTCGTCTGTACAGACGTTGAGGAAATGGCATTAATTCATTACGCCTCCTCTTGAAGTGAAACAAAATCTCCACCCCGCAGGAGGAAAAAGAAAAAAGTCAAAGGGCCAAAAAAAATCACTGGAATGTTGGCGATGGAATCAAAGGTTCCACACGAGCAGGCGCGCACACACACACACACACGCACACACACACACACACACACACACACACACACACACACACACACACACACACACACACACACGCGCACACACACACACACACACTGTATGTGTCACAGGTGTGTGTGTGTTTGTCCAGGGGGTCTGCTGGCTTTGGTGGTAATACCCTTTCTCAGGGGCCTCAAGGCTCAGACCACCACAATAGTAGGAAGAGACACTCGAGACACACACATACATACGCACACGTGCGTCACTATGACCCACAAACACACTTAAAATGTCAACACAAAAAAATGTGAAAGCGGCATTTAAAGGGCAAAAGAAGTTTAACATTCTATACATAGCAAATCTGAATGAACATGCTGCAAAAGGAAAGTATCATATCGTTGTGCTTTGACATTTGATTCCATTCACTTGTGCTTTTGTGCGTGTATGCTAGCTAGTGGGCGTACCAGATGTGTCAAGAAGGTCGTGCAGTCCCTCCTCAAGTTGGGGATCAACGGGTGAGTCCCTGCCACCCTCCCAGTCCATGTCGCCAGCCTCGCTCTCTCCGTGCCCGCTGTCTTTGGTACTCTGCCAGTCAGAACAGTCCTGACCTGCGTATCTGCGTGCACACACGTGACAAAATAAAAATAAGTCACAGAAAATGCGGATGTGTGGTTTTTGAGCAAGTGTCGGATGCCGCATATCCTGTGTGACCTTTGACTTCCTGTTTATATGTTGTGTTTAATTCAGGCATGGAAGCGCTCACATACAGGCAAGCATACACACTCAATCATGGGTAATTTACTCCTTCACTGCCAGATGATGTGCAAGAATGTGTCCACTCCAGTGCCAGGGTTTTGGTCATTGTCACTCAAATCCCAGGGCACACCGAATATTGAATTTTAGGACTACATAAACATTCAATGTAGCGTAAGAAACCTTAGACTCTCTTCTTTCATCAGAAAAAAAGAGTTAATTCCCAAGTTATATGAGTCCGTAGTTATAAGATCTTGAAATGGGGGTGGATGTCGAAAATGCAATACAATACATACATACATATTGATTTATATAGTGCTCTCACCCCCACCCCTACCCCATCCCTTTTCAATTGCTGCTGTGGACTGCAAATGTCCCCATTGTGGGACGAATAAAGGTGTTCTGATTCTGATTCTCTAACAACAACTGAAGCTGGAAGAAAGCACTAACATGG